>NW_027269414.1:0-128238 GCF_023055355.1 Agelaius tricolor | reverse complement strand
GGAATTTGGGGAGGGGGCGACAGGGGGGGGATGGGGGGGGGGGAGGGGGGGTGACACCCCCGAGTCAACCCCACCCCCCCCCCCCCCCCCCCTCACGGTGCTGCTGTGCCAGGAGGGGCTTGCATGAGGAGACCCCTCCCCATCACCGGCATGGAGACCCCTCCTCAATTTACACCCCTGGCATGGCGCCCCCCCTCCCTGGCATGGAGACCCCCCCCTCAATTTACCCTCATTACCCTGGACCCCCCTCAATTTACACCCCTGATCGTGGGACCCCCCCTCAATTTACACCCACTGATCGTGGGACCCCCCCTCAATTTACACCCCTGGGCATGGAGACCCCCCCTCAATTCAATTCACCCCCCCCAGCATGGAGACCCCCCCCCTCAATTTACACCCCCCTGATCGTGGGACCCCTCCCCATCACTGGTATGGAGACCCCCCTCAATTCAATTCATTCCCCCTGGCATGGAGACCCCCCCCCTCAATTTACACCCCTGGCATGGAGACCCCCCCTCAATTCAATTCACCCCCCAAGCATGGAGACCCCCCCTCAATTTACCCCCTGATCGTGGGACCCCCCTCAATTTACACCCCCTGATTGTGGGGACCCCCCTCAATTTACACCCCCTGATCGTGGGGACCCCTCCTCAATTCAACCACTGGGCATGGAGACCCCCCCCCCCCCAGCTTGGAGACCCCCCCTCAATTTACACCCCTGGCATGGAGACCCCCCTCCCTGGCATGGAGACCCCTCCTCAATTCACCCTCATCACCCTGGACCCCCCTCAATTCACCCTCCCAGCATGGAGACCCCTCCTCAATTTACCCTCAAGCCCCTGGATCCCCCCCTCAATTCACCCCCTGATCGTGGGACCCCCCCCTCAATTCAACCACTGAGCATGGAGACCCCCCCCAACTTAGAGACCCCTCTCAATTCACTCTCCTGACCCTGGACCCCCCCATCTTGCATGGAGACCCCCCCTCATTTCACTACCCCCACAGGCATGGAGACCCCCCCGGCATGGAGAGACCCCCCCTCAATTCACCCCCCCCCAATCGTGGGGACCCCCCCGGCATGGAGACCCCCCCTCAATTCACCCTCTTGACCCTGGACCCCCCTCAATTCACTCCCCTGACCCTGTGTGTCCCCCCCACCGCATGAAGACCCCTCCCCAAATTCCCTCCTCACGCTTTCCCCCCCCCGACCCCTTTTCCCCCCCCCATTTTCTGAGCCCCTCCCCCCCTTGCACGACCCCCCGCTTTGCCCGGGGGTCTCTCCCGAGCCCCCTCCCCACTCACGCTGTGTCTCTCCCCCCCTGCCCCCCCCGGATGGTGCAGATTCCCTGCACGAGCGTGAGTTTGGGGGGGCTGGGGGCGTCCTAAGGGGGGTTTGGGGGGTCTGGGGGGTTTTGGGGGGGTCTGGGGGTGTCCTAAGGAGGTTTTGGATGGTTTAGGGGGGTTTTGGTGGTCTGGGGGAGTTTTGGGGGTCTGGGGCGTCCTAAGGAGGTTTTGGGGGGTCTGGGGCGTCCTAAGGAGGTTTTGGGTGATTTAGGGGGGGGTTTGGGGGTCTGGGGGAACCCCGGGGGGGTTTTGGGTGGTCTGGGGGCGTTTTAAGGAGGTTTTGGGTGGTTTTGGGTGTCTGGGGGTGTTGAGGAGGGTCCCGGGCCGTTTTGGGGTTGGGGTGGGGTCTCTGTGGTCACCCCGAGGTGCCTTGGTGGGGTCTGGGGTCTCCAGGAGATTTGGGGGGTCCTGGGGGGGCGCTGGGGGGTCTGAGGGGGTCCCTGAGGGGGAATCCAAGGGAGTTTGGGGGGTCTGGGGGCGTTTTAAGGAGGTTTTGGGTGGTCTGGGGGATCCCTGGGAGGTTTTGGGGTTCCTGGGGGGGGTCCTGGGGGGTTTTGTGGTGTCTGGGGTGGTCCTGGGGCTGTTTTGGGGTCCCTGTTGGGGTCCCAGGTGGGTTTGGGGTTGTCTGGGTGTTTCAGGGTTTTGGGGTGCCTGAGGGGGGATCTGGGGTGGTTTTGGGGTCCTCTGAGTGTTTTGGAGTCTGTGTTGGGGTCCCTTGGGGTTTTGGGGTCCCAGTGGGGTCCCGGGGCTGTTTTGGGGTCCCGGGGCTGTGTTGGGGTCCCAGTTGGGGTCCCGGGTGGGTTTTGGGGTCCCGGGTGGGTTTTGGGGTCCCTGTTGGGGTCCCGGGTGGGTTTTGGGGTCCCTTGGGGTTTTGGGGTCCCTGTTGGGGTCCCGGGTGGGTTTTGGGGTCCCGGGTGGGTTTTGGGGTGCCTGTTGGGGTCCCGGGGCTGTTTTGGGGTCCCTTGGGGTTTTGGGGTGCCTGTTGGGGTCCCGGGTGGGTTTTGGGGTGCCTGTTGGGGTCCCGGGGCTGTTTTGGGGTCCCTTGGGGTTTTGGGGTGCCTGTTTTGGGGTCCCAGCCGCTGCCCCCCCCAGTCCAGCAGCCCCCCGAGCTGACGGAGGCGCCCCCGGAGCAGCTCGTGGTGTTCCCCAGCGACGACGCCGTGCTCAAGTGCGCGGCCAGCGGCAACCCCCCCGTGCAGTGAGTGCCACCTGTGTCACATCAGTGTCACCTGTGTCACCTGTGTCACCTCAGTGTCACCTGTGTGTCACCTGTGTCACCTGTGTGTCACCTGAGTGTCACCTGTGTCACCTCAGTGTCACCTGTGTCACATGTGTGTCACCTCAGTGTCACCTGTGTGTCACCTGTGTCACCTCTGTGTCACCTGTGTGTCACCTGTGTCACCTCAGTGTCACCTGTGTCACATGTGTGTCACCTCAGTGTCACCTGTGTGTCACCTGTGTGTCCTGTGTGTCACCTGTGTGTCACCTGTGTCACCCCCCCGTGCAGTGAGTGCCAGCTGAGTGTCACCTGTGTGTCACCTGTGTGTCACCTGTGTGTCACCTGTGTGTCACCTGTGTCACCTCAGTGTCACCTGTGTCACCTGTGTGTCACCTGTGTGCCACCTGTGTCACCTGTGTGTCACCTGTGTGTCACCTGTGTGTCACCTCAGTGTCACCTGTGTCACCTCAGTGTCACCTGTGTCACCTGTGTGTCACCTGTGTGCCACCTGTGTCACCTGTGTGTCACCTGTGCCACCTGTGTCACCCCCCGTGCAGTGAGTGCCACCTGTGCCACATGTGTGTCACCTGTGTGTCACCTCAGTGTCACCTCAGTGTCACCTGTGTCACCCCCCCGTGCAGTGAGTGCCACCTCAGTGTCACCTGTGTCACCTGAGTGTCACCTGTGTCACCTGTGTGTCACCTGTGTGTCACCTGTGTCACCTCCCCGTGCAGTGAGTGTCACCTGTGTCACCTGTGTCACCTGAGGTGTCACCTGAGTGTCACCTGTGTCACCTGAGTGTCCGCTGTCCCCTCAGCCACTGTCACCCTGTCACTGTCACCCCCCTGTCCCCCTGTCCCTGTCCCCCTGTCCCCGTGTCCTGTTCCCATGTCCCCATGTCACCGTCCCCATGTCCCTGTCCCTGTGTCCCTGTCACTGTCCTTGTCGCTGTGTCCCTGTCCGTGTCCCCCCATCCCTGTCACCGTCCCCGTGTCCCCGCAGGTTCCGCTGGACCCGCGATGCGCCCCTTCCCGTCCCCGTCGCTGTCCCCGTGTCCCTGTCCCTGTCCCGTGTCCCTGTCCCTGTCCCTGTGTCACTGTCCCTGTGTCCCTGCCCTGCTGTCACTGTCCCCCTGTCCTGTCCCTGTGTCACCGTCCCCGTGTCCCCGCAGGTTCCGCTGGACCCGCGATGGCCGCCCCTTCCCGTCCCCGTCGCTGTCCCCAGCGGAGCTCGCGGGGGTCTCGGTGTCCCCCGGGGGGGGGACCTTGGTCATCAACGCCAGCCTGGCCGGGCGCCTGCAGGGCCGGTTCCGCTGCGAGGCCACCAACGCGCTGGGGACAGCGCTGTCACCCGAGAGCAGGGTGATTGCTGAGAGTGAGTGCCTAAATCACCTAAACACACCCCAAAAACCCCTTAAATCCACCCCAAAATAACCCCAAACCACACTGGGGACAGCGCTGTCACCTGAGAGCAGGGTCATTGCTGAGAGTGAGTGCCTAAATCACCTAAACCTGCCCCAAAAACCCCTTAAATCCACCCCAAAATAACCCCAAACCACACTGGGGACAGCGCTGTCCCCGAGAGCAGGGTCATTGCTGAGAGTGAGTGCCTAAATCACCTAAACCCGCCCCAAAATAACCCAAAATAACCCCAAAATAACCCCAAACCACACTGGGGACAGCGCTGTCACCTGAGAGCAGGGTCATTGCCGAGAGTGAGTGCCTAAATCACCTAAACCTGCCCCAAAATAACCCCTAAATCACCCCAAAATAACCCCAAAAACCCCTTAAATCCCACCCAAAATAACCCCAAACCGCGCTGTCCCCCGAGAGCAGGGTCATTGCTGCGAGTGAGTGCCCAAATCACCTAAACACACCCCAAAATAACCCCAAAATCACCCCAAAATAACCCCAAACCGCACTGGGGACAGCGCTGTCACCCAAGAGCAGGGTGATCGCAGAGAGTGAGTGCCTAAATCACCTAAACCTGCCCCAAAATAGCCCCAAAATAACCCTGAACCCACCCAACCATGCTGGGGACAGCGCTGTCACCCGAGAGCAGGGTGATCGCTGAGAGTGAGTGCCTAAATCACCTAAACACACCCCAAAAACCCCTTAAATCCACCCCAAAACCACACTGGGGACAGCGCTGTCACCCGAGAGCAGGGTCATTGCTGAGAGTGAGTGCCTAAATCACCTAAACACACCCCAAAATAACCCCAAAATCACCCCAAACCACGCTGGGACAGCGCTGTCACCCGAGAGCAGGGTCATTGCTGAGAGTGAGTGCCTAAATCACCTAAACCTGCCCCAAAAACCCCTTAAATCCACCCCAAAATAACCCTGAACCGCGCTGTCCCCCGAGAGCAGGGTCATTGCTGAGAGTGAGTGCCTAAATCACCTAAACACACCCCAAAAACGCCTTAAATCCACCCCAAAATAACCCCAAACTGCGCTGGGGACAGCGCTGTCACCCGAGAGCAGGGTCATTGCTGAGAGTGAGTGCCTAAATCACCTAAACCCGCCCCAAAATAACCCCAAAATAACCCCAAAATAACCCCAAAATAACCCCAAACTAACCCCAAACCACACTGGGACAGCGCTGTCACCTGAGAGCAGGGTCATTGCTGAGAGTGAGTGCCTAAATCACCTAAACCTGCCCCAAAATAACCCCAAAATAGCACCAAAAACCCCTTAAATCCACCCCAAAACTGCGCTGGGGACGGCGCTGTCACCTGAGAGCAGGGTCATTGCCGAGAGTGAGTGCCTAAATCACCTAAACCTGCCCCAAAATAACCCCTAAATCACCCCAAAATAACCCCAAAAACCCCTTAAATCCCACCCAAAATAACCCCAAACCGCGCTGTCCCCCGAGAGCAGGGTCATTGCTGCGAGTGAGTGCCCAAATCACCTAAACACACCCCAAAATAACCCCAAAATAACCCCAAAATCACCCCAAAATAACCCCAAACCGCACTGGGGACAGCGCTGTCACCCAAGAGCAGGGTGATCGCAGAGAGTGAGTGCCTAAATCACCTAAACCGGCCCCAAAATAGCCCCAAAAACCCCAAAATCCACCCCAAAACCGCGCTGGGGACGGCGCTGTCCCCCAGCTCCCGCGTCACCGCTGAGAGTGAGGCCCCTAAATCCCCTAAATCCACCCCAAAATCCCCAGGGACAGCGCAGGAGCCTCTGTCTGGTTTTGGGGTCCCTGGTGGGATTTGGGTTCCTGGTTGGGTTTTGGGGTTCCTGGTTGGGTTTTGGGGTCCCTCTTTTGGGTTCCCGTGGGTTTTTTGGGGTCCCTGTTTTGGGTTCCTGTTGGGTTTTTGGGGTCCCTGTTTTAGGTTCCTGTGAGTTTCTGGGGTCCCTGTGGGTTTTTGGGGTTCCTGTTTTGGGTTCCTGTGGGTTTTTGGGGTTCCTGTTTTGGGTCCCTGTGGGTTTTTGGGTTCCCTGTTTTGGGTTCCTGTTTTGGGGTTCCCTGGGTTTTCGGGGTGCTGTGGGTATTTGGGGTCCCTGTGGATTTTGGCGTTCCCTGGGTTTTTGGGGTCCCTGTTCCGGGGTTCCCTGGGTTTTGGGGTCCCCATTGGTTTTCGGGGTGCCGCAGCCTCCATCGCCCCCAGCCCCGCCGCAGTGGCCCAAGGAGAAGGGGCTGCCTGTGGGTATTTGGGGTCCCTGTTTTGGGGTTCCCTGTGGGTTTTGGGGTCCCCGTTGGTTTTCGGGGTGCCACAGCCGCTGTTCCCCAGCCCCGCCGCAGTGGCCCAAGGAGAAGGGGTTCCCTGTGGGTTTCTGGGGTTCCCTGTTTTGGGGTCCCCGTCGGTTTTTGGGGTCCCTGTGGGTTTTCGGGGTGCCTGTTTGGGATTCCTGTGGGTTTTTGGGTTCCCTGTGGGTTTTGGGGTTCCCTGGGTTTTCGGGGTGCCACAGCCTCTGTCCCCCAGCCCCGCCGCAGTGGCCCAAGGAGAAGGGGATCCTGTGGGTATTTGGGGTCCCTGTTTGGGGTTCCCCATGGGTATTTGGGGTTCCCCGTGGGTTTTGGGGTCCCCGTTGGTTTTCGGGGTGCCACAGCCATCACCCCCCCAGCCCCGCTGCAGTGGCCCAAGGAGAAGGGGCTCCCTGTGGGTATTTGGGGTGCTGTGGGTTTTGGGGGTCCCCGTTGGTTTTCGGGGTGCCACAGCCATCACCCCCCCAGCCCCGCTGCAGTGGCCCAAGGAGAAGGGGATCCTGTGGGTATTTGGGGTCCCTGTTTTGGGGTTCCCTGGGTTTTTGGGGTGCCACAGCCATTGCCCCCCCAGCCCCGCCGCAGTGGCCCAAGGAGAAGGGGCTCCTGTGGGTATTTGGGGTGCTGTGGGTTTTGCGGTGCTGTGGGTATTTGGGGTGCTGTGGGTTTTTGGGGTTCCTGTTTTGGGATTCCTGTGGGTATTTGGGGTGCTGTGGGTATTTGGGGTTCCCTGTTTTGGGGTTCCCTGGGTTTCTGGGGTCCCTGTTTTGGGGTTCCCTGGGTTTTTGGGGTGCCAAAGCCATTGCCCCCCCAGCCCCGCCGCAGTGGCCCAAGGAGAAGGGGATCCTGTGGGTATTTGGGGTCCCTGTTTTGGGGTTCCCCGTTGGTTTTTGGGGTGCCACAGCCATTGCCCCCCCAGCCCCGCCGCAGTGGCCCAAGGAGAAGGTGACGCCGGTGCAGGTGGAGGAGGGGGACCCCGTGGTGCTGCCCTGCGAGCCCCCCCCGAGCGCCGTGGCCCCCCGGATCTACTGGCTCAACAGCCGTGAGCAATGGGGCTGGGGGGGATTGAACTGCACCCCAAAATCCCCGCTGTGCACCCCAAAATCCTCCCCTGAACCCCCAAATCCCCCCGGATCTACTGGCTCAACAGCCGTGAGCAAATGGGGCTGGGGGGGATTGATCTGAACCCCAAAACCCTGCCCTGAACCCCAAAACCCTCCCCTGAACCCCCAAATCCCCAAAACCCTGCCCTGAACCCCAAAACCCTCCCCTGAACCCCCAAATCCCACTGCGCACCCCGAAATCCCCACTGTGCCCCCCAGGATCTACTGGCTCAACAGCCGTGAGCAATGGGGCTGGGGGATTGTCCTGAACCCCAAAACCCTGCCCTGAACCCCCAAATCCTCCCCTGAACCCCAAAATCCTGCCCTGAACCCCAAAATCCTCCCCTGAACCCCAAAATCCTCAAAATCCTCCCCTGAAAGCCCAAATCCTGCCCTGAACCCCGAAATCCCGCTGTGCACCCCAAAATTCCCCCCTGGACCCCATGGCCCCCCCATAATCCCCCCTGAACCTCGGTCACGTTTTGGGGACCCCCTGAGCCCGGGATTGGTTTGGGATCAGGCTGGGGGGCAGGTTTGGGGTCAGGTTTTGGGGTCCTTGGTCAGGTTTGGGGTCAGGTTTTTGGGGGCAGTTTTAAGACAGTTTTAGGGCAGGTTTAGGACAGTTTTAGGGTCAGTTTTAAGGCAGTTTTGGGGTCAGTTTTGGGGTCACTTTTGGGGTTTTTCCGGCACAGGGATCATGCACATCGCCCAGGATGCCCGGGTGAGCATGGGCCAGGACGGGTTCCTGGGGCTGGTTTATGACAGTTTTAGGATCAGTTTTAAGGCAGTTTTAGGGCAGGTTTAAGGCAGTTTTAGGGTCAGTTTTAAGGCAGTTTTGGGGTCACTTTTGGGGTCACTTTTGGGGTTTTTGTCCCCCAGGGATCATGCACATCGCCCAGGACGCCCGGGTGAGCATGGGCCAGGACGGGTTCCTGGGGCTGCTTTAGGGTCAGTTTTAGGATCAGTTTTATGACAGTTTTGGGGTCACTTTTGGGGTCACTTTTGGGGTCAGGTTTAGGACAGTTTTGGGGTCAGTTTTGGGGTCACTTTTGGGGTTTTTGTCCCCCAGGGATCATGCACATTGCCCAGGACGCCCGAGTGAGCATGGGCCAGGACGGGTTCCTGGGGCTGCTTTGGGGGCAGGTTTGGGGTCAGGTTTAGGGTCAGTTTTAAGGCAGTTTTAGGGCAGTTTTAGGGTCAGTTTTAAGACAGTTTTAGGGCAGGTTTATGACAGTTTTAGGGTCAGTTTTAGGGTCAGTTTTAAGGCAGTTTTGGGGTCAGATTTGGGGTTTTTGTCCCCCAGGGATCATGCACATTGCCCAGGATGCCCGGGTGAGCATGGGCCAGGACGGGTTCCTGGGGCTGGTTTTAGGGCAGGTTTAGGACAGTTTTAAGGCAGTTTTGGGGTCAGTTTTGGGGCCAGGTTTAGGACAGTTTTGGGGTCAGCTTTAGGGTCAGTTTTGGGGTCAGTTTTGGGGTTTTTCCCACACAGGGATCATGCACATCGCACAGGATGCCCGAGTGAGCATGGGCCAGGACGGGTTCCTGGGGCTGCTTTGGGGGCAGGTTTGGGGTCAGTTTTGGGGTCAGTTTTAAGACAGTTTTAGGGTCACTTTTGGGGTCAGGTTTATGACAGTTTTGGGGTCAGTTTTGGGGTCAGTTTTGGGGTTTTTGTCCCCCAGGGATCATGCACATCGCCCAGGACGCCCGGGTGAGCATGGGCCAGGACGGGTTCCTGGGGCTGCTTTAGGGTCAGTTTTGGGTCAGTTTTAAGGCAGTTTTGGGGTCAGTTTTGGGGTCAGTTTTAGGATCAGTTTTAAGGCAGTTTTAGGGTCAGTTTTAAGGCAGTTTTGGGGTCAGATTTGGGGTTTTTCCCACACAGGGATCATGCACATTGCCCAGGACGCCCGGGTGAGCATGGGCCAGGACGGGTTCCTGGGGCTGCTTTGGGGTCAGGTTTGGGGGCAGGTTTATGACAGTTTTAAGGCAGTTTTGGGGTCACTTTTGGGGTCAGGTTTATGACAGTTTTGGGGTCAGTTTTAGGATCAGTTTTAAGGCAGTTTTAGGGTCAGTTTTAAGGCAGTTTTGGGGTCACTTTTGGGGTTTCTGTCCCCCAGGGATCATGCACATTGCCCAGGACGCCCGGGTGAGCATGGGCCAGGACGGGTTCCTGGGGCTGGTTTAGGACAGTTTTAGGATCAGTTTTATGACAGTTTTGGGGTCAGGTTTGGGGTCAGTTTTAAGACAGTTTTAGGGCAGGTTTAGGACAGTTTTAGGCCAGGTTTATGACAGTTTTGGGGTCAGTTTTAAGGCAGTTTTGGGGTCACTTTTGGGGTTTTTGTCCCCCAGGGATCATGCACATCGCCCAGGACGCCCGCGTGAGCATGGGCCAGGACGGGTTCCTGGGGCTGCTTTGGGGGCAGGTTTGGGGGCAGTTTTAGGGCAGTTTTAGTGTCAATTTTAGGGCAGGTTTATGACAGTTTTGGGGTCAGTTTTGGGGTCAGTTTTAGGATCAGTTTTAAGGCAGTTTTAGGGTCAGTTTTAAGGCAGTTTTGGGGTCACTTTTGGGGTTTTTGTCCCCCAGGGATCATGCACATTGCCCAGGACGCCCGGGTGAGCATGGGCCAGGACGGGTTCCTGGGGCTGCTTTAGGGTCAGTTTTGGGTCAGTTTTAAGGCAGTTTTGGGGTCAGTTTTAAGACAGTTTTAGGGCAGGTTTATGACAGTTTTAGGGCAGGTTTATGACAGTTTTAGGGTCAGTTTTAAGGCAGTTTTGGGGTCAGTTTTAGGGCAGGTTTATGACAGTTTTGGGGTCAGTTTTGGGGTCACTTTTGGGGTTTTTGTCCCCCAGGGATCATGCACATTGCCCAGGACGCCCGGGTGAGCATGGGCCAGGACGGGTTCCTGGGGCTGCTTTAGGGTCAGTTTTAGGATCAGTTTTATGACAGTTTTGGGGTCAGGTTTGGGGTCAGTTTTAAGACAGTTTTAGGGCAGGTTTAGGACAGTTTTAGGCCAGGTTTATGACAGTTTTGGGGTCAGTTTTAAGGCAGTTTTGGGGTCACTTTTGGGGTTTTTGTCCCCCAGGGATCATGCACATCGCCCAGGACGCCCGCGTGAGCATGGGCCAGGACGGGTTCCTGGGGCTGGTTTTAGGGCCAGTTTTGGGGGCAGGTTTATGACAGTTTTTAGGCAGTTTTGGGGTCAGTTTTGGGGTTTTTCCCACACAGGGATCATGCACATCGCACAGGATGCCCGAGTGAGCATGGGCCAGGACGGGTTCCTGGGGCTGGTTTTAGGGCAGGTTTATGACAGTTTTGGGGCAGTTTTGGGGTCAGTTTTGGGGTTTTTGTCCCCCAGGGATCATGCACATCGCCCAGGACGCCCGGGTGAGCATGGGCCAGGACGGGTTCCTGTACTTTGCCAACGCCCAGGTCGGGGACAGCCACCCCGATTACATCTGCCACGCCCATTACCTGGGCCCCCGCACCATCATCCAGAAGGAGCCGCTGGACCTGCGCGTCACCCCCAGTGAGCTGCACCCCAGAACCCCAAATTCTCCTTCAGGGGACCCCAAAAACCCCAAAGTCTCCTTCAGGGGACCCCAAAAACCCCAAAGCCTCCTTCAGGGGACCCAGAACCCCAAATTCTCCTTCAGGGGACCCCAAAAACCCAATGCCTCCTTCAGGGGACCCCAACGCCTCCTTCAGGGGACCCCAGAACCCCAAATTCTCCTTCAGGGGACCCCAGAACCCCAACGCCTCCTTCAGGGGACCCCAAAACCCCAACGCCTCCTTCAGGGGACCCCAGAACCCCAAAGCCTCGTTTAGGGGAACCCAAAACCCCAACGCCTCCTTCGGGGACCCCAACGCCTCCTTCAGGGGACCCCAGAACCCCAAAGCCTCGTTTAGGGGACCCCAGAACCCCAACGCCTCCTTCAGGAGACCCCAGAACCCCAACGCCTCCTTCAGGGGACCCCAAAAACCCAAATTCTCATTTACGGGACCCCAAGAGCCCAAATTCTCATTTAGGGGACCCCAAAACCCCAACGCCTCCTTCAGGGGACCCCAAAACCTCCTTCAGGGGACCCCAAAAGCCCAAATCCTCGTTTATGGGACCCCAGAACCCCAAAGCCTTCTTCAGGGGACCCCAAAACCCCAGAACAGCCTTCAGGGGACCCCAAGAGCCCAAATTCTCATTTACGGGGACCCCAAAAACTGAAAGCCTCGTTTAGGGGACCCCAAAAGCCCAAATTCTCATTTACGGGACCCCAAAACCCCAAAGGCTCGTTTAGGGGATCCCTGAACCCCAAAACCTTGTTTACAGGACCCCAGAACTCCAAAGCCTCCTTCAGGGGACCCCAAAACCCAAATCCTTGTTTAGGGGACCCCAAAATCCTAAATTCCCCTCTGGAGGACCCCAAATCTCCCTTTAGTGACACCAAAATCCGAAATCCTCATTTAGGGGGATCCCTGAACCTCAAATCCTCATTCAGGGGACTCCAAAATCCCAAATCCTCCTTCAGGGGACCCCAAAATCCAAAAGCATCCTGTGGAGGACCCCAAATCCCCCTTCAGGGACCCCAAATCCCCCTTTAGTGACCCCCAAAACCCCAAATCCTCATTTAGGGGGATCCCTGAATCCAAAATCCTCATTTAGGGGACTCCAAAATCCCAAATCCTCCTTCAGGGGACCCCAAATCCCCCTTTAGTGACCCCAAAACCCCAAATCCTCATTCAGGGGACCCCAAATCCTCCTTCAGGAACCCCAAACCCCCTCTAGGCGACCCCTGAACCCCAAATCCTCCTGCAGGGCACCCCAGACCCTCAGTTTTGGGGGGTGGATTTTGGGAAGCTCCTCAGAAATTTGGGCTGTTTCGGGTGGGATCCTCCTGAATCCGAGGGAGTTTTTGGGAGGTTTGGGGTGGGGAGGGGGTCCCCAGGAATTTGGGGGGGCTCTGTGGGGGTCTCTAACCCCTCATTCCCCCCCCAGGTAACTCGGTGAGGTCGAGGCCTCCCCGCCTGGTGGTCCCCAGGGACCCCCAACCCACGCACGTGGCCCTGAGGGGGGAGACGCTGGTGCTGGAGTGCATCGCCGAGGGGCTGTGAGTGGGGAGGGGGCACAGGGGGGTCCCAGGGGGGCTGGGAGGGGCTTGAGGGGGTCCTGGGGGGGATCTTGGGGGGTTTTGAGGGGGTCCTGGGGGGTTTTGAGGGGGGTCTGAGGGGATCCAGAGGGGTCTTGGGGGGTTTTGAGGGGTTCTGGGGGAGTCCAGAAGGGTCTGGGAGGTTCTGGGGGGAGTCTGGGAGGTCTTGGGGGGATCCAGAGGGATCATCCCAGGTTCATCCCAGTTCAATCCCAGTTTAACCCCAGTTTAAGCCCGGTTCAATCCCGGTTTAACCCAGGTTTAACCCTGGGTGTGGTGGCGCCGTTTGAACGGACCTGGGTGTACCTGAACGAAATCCTGGGGTTATCCCAGGGGTGCCAGGGATTATCCTGGTTTAACCCCAGTTTAACCCCGGTTTAACCCCGGTTTAAGCCCGGTTTAACCCCGGTTCTGTTGCAGCCCCACGCCCTGGGTGTGGTGGCGCCGCCTGAACAGACCTGGGTGTACCTGAACGAAATCCTGGGGTTATCCCAGGGGTCTCAGGGATCGTCCCAGGTTTAACCCCGGTTTATCCCCAGTTTAACCCCAGTTTAATCCCGGTTTATCCCCGGTTCTGTTGCAGCCCCACGCCCTGGGTGTGGTGGCGCCGCCTGAACGGATCTGGGTGTACCCGGGGGTTATCCCAGGGGTCTCAGGGATCATCCCAGATTTATCCCAGTTTAACCCCAGTTTAACCCCGGTTTAATCCCGGTTTATCCCCGGTTCTGTTGCAGCCCCACGCCCTGGGTGTGGTGGTGCCGGCTGAACGGATCTGGGTGTACCCGGGGGATATCCCAGGGGTGCCAGGGATTATCCCAGGTTCATCCCAGTTTAACCCCAGTTTAACCCCGGTTTAACCCCGGTTCAATCCCGGTTCAATCCCGGTCTAACCCCGGTTTATCCCCGGTTCTGTTGCAGCCCCACGCCCTGGGTGTGGTGGCGCCGCCTGAACGCGCCGCTGCCGCCGGGCCGGGCCGTGCTGGACAATTTCAACCACACCCTGAGGCTGCTCAACGTCAGCGAGGCCGACGATGGCGACTACGAGTGCGGGGCCACCAACGGGCTGGGGACAGCCAGGAGGAGCCACCGGGTCACCGTGCAGGGTACTGGGGAAACTGGGATATACTGGGACAAACTGGGAGGGACTGGGATGGGCTGGGGGCTAGTCAGGGCCAGGAGGAGCCACCGGGTCACCGTGCAGGTTACTGGGGAAACTGGGACAAACTGGGATATACTGGGATGGGCTGGGGGCTAGTCAGGGCCAGGAGGAGCCACCGGGTCACCGTGCAGGGTACTGGGGAAACTGGGATATACTGGGATATACTGGGATGGGCTGGGAGCCACAGGGTCACCGTGCAGGGTACTGGGGAAACTGGGATATACTGGGATATACTGGGATGGGCTGGGAGCCACAGGGTCACCGTGCAGGGTACTGGGGAAACTGGGACAAACTGGGAGGGACTGGGAGCCACTGGGTCACCGTGCAGGGTACTGGGATGGACTGGGATATACTGGGATATACTGGGAGGGACTGGGGGCTGGGGACGGCCAGGAGGAGCCACCGGGTCACCGTGCAGGGTACTGGGGAAACTGGGATATACTGGGACAAACTGGGAGCCACCGGGTCACCGTGCAGGGTACTGGGATGGACTGGGATATACTGGGACAAACTGGGAGGGGCTGGGGGCTGGGCACAGCCAGGAGGAGCCACTGGGTCACCGTGCAGGGTACTGGGGAAACTGGGACAAACTGGGACAAACTGGGAGGGACTGGGAGGGACTGGGATAGACTGGGATGGA
Organism: Agelaius tricolor; assembly: GCF_023055355.1. NCBI lineage: Eukaryota > Metazoa > Chordata > Aves > Passeriformes > Icteridae > Agelaius > Agelaius tricolor. The sequence continues at coordinate 113,920 of NW_027269414.1, read as the reverse complement.
CTGGGAGGGACTGGGACAAACTGGGACTAACTGGGAGGGACTGGGATGGATTGGGATGGGCTGGGATGGACTGGGATGGACTGGGAGCCACAGGGTCACCGTGCGGGGTACTGGGATGGACTGGGATATACTGGGAGGGACTGGGACAAACTGGGAGGGACTGGGAGGGACTGGGAGGGACTGGGACAAACTGGGAGGAACTGGGATGGACTGGGATGGGCTGGGATGGGCTGGGGGCTAGTCAGGGCCAGGAGGAGCCACAGGGTCACCGTGCAGGGTACTGGGATGGACTGGGACAAACTGGGAGGGACTGGGAGCCACAGGGTCACCGTGCAGGGTACTGGGATGGACTGGGACAAACTGGGCTATACTGGGCTATACTGGGAGGGTCCCAGTCTCACGCAGTGTTCCCAGCTGCCCCGCACTGGCTGCGCCGGCCCCAGAGCGGGGCTGGGCTGTACTGGGGGAGCACTGGGTGATATTGGGCTGTACTGGGATGGGCACTGGGTTATACTGGGAGGCACTGGGCTGTACTGGGAGGGCCCCAGTCTCACGCAGTGTCCCCAGCTGCCCCGTACTGGCTGCGCCGGCCCCAGAGCGGGGCTGGGATGTACCGGGGCAGCACTGGGTTATACTGGGCTGTACTGGGAGGCACTGGGAGGGCCCCAGTCTCACGCAGTGTCCCCAGCTGCCCCGTACTGGCTGCGCCGGCCCCAGAGCGGGGCTGGGATGTACTGGGGGAGCACTGGGCTATACTGGGCTGTACTGGGCTGTACTGGGCTGTACTGGGAGGCACTGGGAGGGCCCCAGTCTCACGCAGTGTCCCCAGCTGCCCCGTACTGGCTGCGCCGGCCCCAGAGCGGGGTGTTCGGCCCGGGGGAGACGGCGCGCCTGGACTGCCAGGTGGGCGGCAAACCCCGGCCCCGCGTCAGCTGGAGCCTCAACGGGGTCCCCATCGAGGGTAGGGGGCAAAGGGGGCGAGGGGGGCTGGGGAGGGGGGCTGGGGGGGCTTGGGGGGGATTTGGGGGGCTGGGGAGGGGATTTGGGGGGATTTGGAAGGGATTTGGGGGCTGGGGAGGGGGTTTGGGGGATTTTGGGGAGGTTTTGTGGGTCTCGAGGAGGGGATTTGAGGTGGTTGGGGGTTTGGGGGGGTGATCCTGTCCCCAGGGATGATTTTGGTGTCCCCTGGGTTGGTTTTTGATGTCCCCAATGATGTCCCCAGACCTGCTGGACTTGGGGCCCCAATCACCCCGGTGCCCTGGGTTTTGGTGTCCCCAGGGTTGGTTTTGGTGTCCCCTGGGTTGGTTTTGGTGTCCCCTGGGTTGGTTTTGGTGTCCTCTGGGTTGGTTTTGGTGTCCCCAATGATGTCCCCAATGTCCCCAGAGCTCCCAGACTCGGGGCGCCGCTCTCTCTGGGATGGGGCTCTGATCCTGTCCCCAATGGTTTTGGTGTCCCCTGGGTTGGTTTTGGTGTCCCCAATGATGTCCCCACTGTCCCCAATGATGTCCCCAATGTCCCCAGACTTGCCGGACTCGAGGCCCCACTCCCTTTGGGACGGGGCTCTGATCCTGTCCCAGGGATGGTTTTGGTGTCCCCTGGGTTGGTTTTTGATGTCCCCAATGGTGTCCCCAGACCTTTCAGACTCAGGGCGCCGCTCTCTCCGGGACGGGGCCCTGGTCCTGTCCCAGGGGTGGTTTTGATGTCCCCAATGATGTCCCCAATGTCCCCAATGATGTCCCCAGAGCTCCCAGACTCAGGGCGCCGCTCTCTCCGGGACGGGGCTCTGATCCTGTCCCAGGGATGGTTTTGATGTCCCCAATGTCTCCCATGTCCCCAATGGTGTCCCCAGAACTGCCAGACTCAGGGCACTGCTCCCTCTGGGACAGGGCTCTGATCCTGTCCCCTGGGTTGGTTTTGGTGTCCCCGATGATGTCCCCAATGTCCCCGATGATGTCCCCAATGATGTCCCCAGACTTGCTGGACTCGAGGCCCCACTCCCTTTGGGATGGGGCTCTGATCCTGTCCCAGGGATGGTTTTGATGTCCCCAGGGATGGTTTTTGATGTCCCCAATGTCCCCAATGTCCCCAGAGCTCCCAGACTCGGGGCGCCGCTCTCTCCAGGACGGGGCCCTGGTCCTGTCCCAGGGATGGTTTTGGTGTCCCCTGGGATGGTTTTTGATGTCCCCAGGGATGGTTTTTGATGTCCCCAATGTCCCCAATGATGTCCCCAGAGCTGCCGGACTCGGGGCGCCGCTCTCTCCGGGACGGGGCTCTGATCCTGTCCCGCCTGGAGCCCAATGATTCCATGGTGGCTCAGTGCGAGGCCAGCAACAGCCACGGGCGGCTCCTGGCCAACGCCTTCGTCTACGTCATGGGTGAGTCACCCCCAAAACGCCCCAAAACGCCCCAAAAACCACAAACCCCCAAAACACCCCCAGGACCCTCCCAAGATCTGCTCAATGTCCCCCCTAAAACACCCTAAAACCTCCCAAAATCTGCTCAGCATCCCCCTAAAACATCCCCAAAACACCCCCAAATCCCCAAAACACCCTAAAGCCCCCCAAAATACCCTAAACCCTCCAGGACCTTCCCAAGATCTGCTCAATATCCTCCCAAAAACCCCCCAGAATCTGCTCAATATCCCCCCCAAAATCTGCTCAATGTCCCCCCCAAAACCCCCCAAAACCTGCTCAATATCCCCCCAAAAACTGCTCAATATCCCCCCAAAACCTGCTCAATATCCCCCCAAAAACTGCTCAATATCCCCCCAAAATCTGCTCAATGTCCCCCCCAAACACCCCCAAAATCTGCTCAGGACCCCCCAAAACCCCCCAAAATTTGCTCAATATCCCCCCACCAAAGCCCCCAAAATCTGTTCAGTGTCCCCCCAAAATCTGCTCAATATCCCCTCAAAATCTGCTCAATATCCCCCCAAAACCCCCCAGAATCTGCTCCATGTCCCCCCAAACCCCCCACTCCCCCTCAGCTCTGCTCCATGTCCCCCCTGGAGCCCCCTCGGGGTGAATTTGGGGATCCCTGACCCCCCAAACCCCTCCCAGAGCTGCCGGTGCAGATCCTGACGCCGGAGCTGGAGCTCTACACGGTGGTGGAGAACCAGACAGCGCTGCTGCACTGCCGGGCCTTCGGGGCCCCCGCGCCCACCGTGGAGTGGTGAGAGACCCCAGACCCAAAACGCCTCGAGGGCTGCTCGACAGCCTCACAAAATACCCCGGAATCTGCTCCATAGCCTCACAAAATACCCCAAAATCTGCTTAATATCCTCCCAAAACGCCCCGAGGGCTGCTCGATAGCCTCACAAAATACCCCGGAATCTGCTCAATAGCCTCACAAAATACCCTGAATTCTGCTCGATGGCCTCACAAAATACCCCCTGAAATCTGCTCAATATCCTCCCAAAACGCCCCGAGGGCTGCTCGATAGCCTCACAAAATACCCTGAATTCTGCTCGATAGCCTCACAAAATACCCCAAATTCTGCTCAATGGCCTCACAAAATACCCCCAAATCTGCTTAATATCCTCACAAAACGCCCCGAGGGCTGCTCCATGGCCTCACAAAATACCCCGGAATCTGCTCAATAGCCTCTCAAAATACCCCGAAATCTGCTCAATATCCTACCAAAATACCCTGAAATCTGCTCAACGTCCTACCAAAATATCCCAAATTCTGCTCAATGTCCTCCCAAATTCTGCTCAATGTCCTCCCAAATTCTGTTCAATATCCTCCCAAAAGCCCCTGAAATTTGCTCAATGTCCGCCCAAAATACCCCCTGAAATCTGCTCAATATCCTCACAAAATACCCTGAATTCTGCTCAATGTCCTCACAAAATACCCCAAATTCTGCTCAATGTCCTCCCAAAATACCCCAAATTCTGTTCAATGTTCTCCCAAAATACCCCAAATTCTGCTCAATGTTCTCCCAAAATACCCCAAATTCTGCTCAATGTCCTCCCAAAATACCCCAAATTCTGCTCAATGTCCTCACAAAATACCCCGAAATCTGCTCAGTGTCCTCCCAAAACCCCCTGGAATCTGCTCAGGACCTCCCCCCAAAACCTCCCAAAATCTGCTCAAAACTCACCAAAATCTGCTCAGGACCCCTCAGAATCTGCTCAGGACCCCCCAAGCCCCCTCCAAAATCTGCTCAGGACCCCTCAGAATTTGCTCAGGACCCCTCAACCCCCCGCCAAATCTGCTCAGGACTCTATCCAGAATCTGCTCAGGACCCCCCAAAACCTGCTCCGGACCCCCCAAACCTGCTCAGGACCCCCAAAACCTGCTCAGGACCCCCCAGAATCTGCTCCAGACCCCCTCGAACCTGCTCCGGGCCCCCCAAAACCTGCTCAGGACCTCCCCAAATCTCTCCCAAAACCTGCTCTGGACCCCCCAGAACCTGCTCAAGACCCCCCAGAAAATCTCCTCAGGACCCCCAAACCTGCTGAGGACCCCCCGAACGTGCCCGGTCCCCGCAGGCTGAGCCCGGCGCTGGAGCCGGCCCTGCAGGACGATCGCGCCTTCGCCTTCACCAACGGCTCCCTGCGCCTGGGCCCCGCGGCCCGCGCCGACTCCGGGCTCTTCACCTGCCGCGCCCACAACGGCCACAGCAACGCCAGCGTCAGCGCCCGCCTGGACGTGCGGGGTGAGGGAGCCACGGGAAACCCCGGGAAACCCCTGGGAAACTCCTGGGAAACTCCGGGAAACCCCCGGGAAACCCCCGGGAAACTCCTGGGAAACTCCTGGGAAACTCCTGGGAAACTCCGGGAAACCCCCGGGAAACCCCCGGGAAACTCCTGGGAAACTCCTGGGATCTGCCCTGGGAAACCCCCCGGGAAACCCCCGGGAAACTCCTGGGAAACCCCTGGGAAACTCCTGGGAAACTCCCGGGAAACTCCTGGGAAACTCCCGGGAAACTCCTGGAAACCCCCGGGAAACCCCCCCGGGAAACCCCCCCGGGATCCACCCTGGGAAACTCCTGGGAAACTCCTGGGAAACCCCCGGGAAACTCCTGGGAAACTCCTGGGAAACCCCCCTGGGAACCCCCCCGGGAAACCCCCGGGAAACCCCTGGGAAACTCCTGGGAAACTCCTGGGAAACTCCTGGGAAACTCCTGGGAAACCCCCCCGGGAAACCCCCGGGAAACTCCTGAGCCCAACCTGAGACCCCCCCCAGGAACCGCCCCAGGAAACCCCCGGGAACCCCGGGAAACTCCTGGGAAACTCCTGGGAAATTCCTGGGAAATTCCTGGGATCCGCCTTGGGAAACTCCTGGGATCCGCCCTGGGAAACCCCGGGGAAACTCCTGGGAAACTCCCGGGAAATTCCTGGGAAACTCCTGGGAAATTCCTGGGAAATTCCTGGGAAACTCCTGGGAAACTGCTGGGAAACCCCCCCGGGAAACCCCTGAGAGCCCCGGGATCCCCAAATCCTCCCCAAACCCATCCTGGGACCCCCAAATCCTCCCCAAACCCTTCCTGGGACCCCCAAATCCTCCCCAAACCCATCCCTGGACCCCCAAACCCATCCAGGGAGCCCCCAAACCCATCCTGGGCCCTTCAAATCCTCCCCAAACCCATCCTGGGACCCCCCAAACCCATCCTGGGACCCCTCAAACCCATCCTGGGAGCCCCCAAATCCACCCTGGGACCACCAAATCCTCCCCAAACCCTTCCTGGGACCCCCAAATCCCCCCCAAACCCATCCTGGGACTCCTCAAACCCTTCCTGGGAGCCCCCAAACCCATCCTGGGACCCCCCAAACCCCCCCAGCCCCCCAGCTCACGCTGTCCCCCCTGTCCCCAGCGGCCACCCGGATTGAGGTGCCCCCCCAGCGCCTTCCAGGACACCTCAAATCCCCTCCAAACCCATCCTAGGACCCCCAAATCTTCCCCAAACCCATCCTGGGACCCCCAAACCCATCCTGGGATCCCCAAATCCTCCCCAAACCCATCCTGGGTCCTTCAAATCTTCCCCAAACCCATCCTGGGACTCCCCAAATCCATCCTGGGACCCCCCCAAAACCTTGCTGGAACCCCCTAATCCTCCCCAAACCCATCCTGGGACCCCCCAAACCCATCCTGGGACACCCCAAACCCATCCTGGGTCCCCCTAATCCTCCCCAAACCCATCCTGGGTCCTTCAAATCCTCCCCAAACCCATCCTGGGACCCCTCAAACCCATCCTGATACCCCCAAATCCTCCCCAAACCCATCCTGGGCCCACCAAATCCTCCCAAACCCATCCTGGGACCCCCCAAACCCATCCTGGGTCCCCCAAATCCCCCCCAAACCCATCCTGGGACCCCTCAAGCCCATCCCGGGACCCCCCAAACCCATCCTGGGACCCCCCAAACGCCCCCAGCCCCCCAGCTCACGCTGTCCCCCCCGTCCCCAGCGGCCACCCGGATCGAGGTGCCCCCCCAGAGCGTCACAGCCAAGAAGGGCGAGACGGTGACGTTCACCTGCGGGGCCACCTGGGACCCCGGCCTGGAGCCCCGCGGGCTCCTCTGGCTCAGGAACGGCAGCCCCGTGCTGGAGAGCCCTGACAGCGACAAGTGAGGGGCTGGGGGGGAACTGGGGGGGATTTGGGGGGGTTTGGGGAGGGTTTGGGGGTCCCAGGATGGGTTTGGGAGCGATTTGGGGAGGGTTTGTGGGTCCCAGGATGGGTTTGGGGAGGATTTGGGGGTCCCAGGAAGGGTTTGGGGGGGATTTGGGGGTCCCAGGATGAGTTTGGGGGTGTCTCCTCTGGCTCAGGAACGGCAGCCCCGTGCTGGAGAGCCCTGACAGCGACAAGTGAGGGGCTGGGGGGGAACTGGGGGGGTTTGGAGGGGTTTGGGGAGGATTTGGGGGTCCCAGGATGGGTCTGGGGGGGATTTGAGGGTGGGTCTCCTCTGGCTGTGTAATGGGAGCTCCGTGCTGGAGAGCCCTGACAGTGACAAGTGAGGGGCTGGGGGGGAATTGGGGGGATTTGGGGGTCCCAGGATGGGTTTGGGGGTCCCAGGATGGGTTTGGGGAGGGTCTGGGGGTCCCAGGATGGGTTTGGGGAGGATTTGGGGGTCCCAGGATGGGTTTGGGGGTCCCAGGATGGGTTTGGGGGGGATTTTGGGGGGTCTCCTCTGGCTGTGGGACAGGAGCGCCGAGTTCAAGAGCGCTGAGAGCGACAAATGAAGGGATGGAGAGGTCCTGGGTGGGATCCTGGGAGGTGTTTGGGGGTCCCAGGAAGGGTTTGGGGGGGATTTGGGGATGTCCCAGGAAGGATTTGGGGGATTTTGAGGCCCCAGACAGGATTTGGGATTTCGGGGGATCCCAGACAGGATCTGAGGGGTTTTGGGGGGGGGGGGGTCTCAGGCAGGATTTGGGTTTTTTGTGGGTGTTTTTAGGGGTCCCTGACGCCCCTGTCCCCCAGGTTCTCGGTGGCTGGGGACACGCTGACGGTGGCCGGGGTCGATTACCCGGACCAGGCAGGGTTTGGCATTTGGGGGTTTTTGGGGGGTCTCAGGCAGGTTTTTTGGGGGTTCAGGCAGGATTTTTGGGGGTTTTGGGGGGTTTAGGGGTGTTTTTGGGGGTCCCTGACGCCCCCTGTCCCCCAGGTTCTCAGTGGCCGGGGATTACAGGGGTAATTACAGGGACCAGGGCCGGGGTCGATTACCGGGATCAGGCAGGTTTTTTGGGGGGTCCCCGGCAGGTTTTTGGGGGTTTTTGGGGGTTCAGGGTTGGTTTTTGGGGTCCCTGATGTCCCCCTGTCCCCCAGGTTCTCGGTGGCCGGGGACACGCTGACGGTGGCCGGGGTCGATTACTCGGACCAGGCAGGGTTTGGGGGTTCAGGCAGGATTTTTGGGGGTTCAGTGTTGTTTTTTGGGGGGCCTGTCCCCCTGACGCCCCGCTGATCCCCAGGTGCTCGTGTCCGGGACACGGGCCGTCCGGCTGACCCGGCCTGGACCCGTCCTGGCCGAGCCGAGGCCGAGGGCGAGCTCAGGGACACTGGACGGGGGACCCCAAAAACTGACGGGGACCCCAAAACTGTGACAGGGGACCCCAAAATGGGGAGGAGCACGAAAAGAGGGGAGGGCCACTCTTTTCCCCATTAATTCCCCATTTTTCCCCATTAATTCCCCATTTTTTCCCCATTAATTCCCCATTTTTCCCCCATTATTTCCATTTTTCCCCCATTTTCCTGATCATTTTTCCCTGGTTTTCCCCATATTATCCCCATTTTTTCCCCCTATTATTTCCCCATTTTTTCCCCATTATTTCCTCTGTTATTCCCCTATTAATACCCCATTAATTCCCCATTATTCTCCCAATTTTCCCCATTTGTCCCATTAATCCCCATTAATTCCTCATTGATTTCCCATTAATTCCCCATTATTTTCCCCATTAATTCCCCATTATCTCCCCATTAATTCCCCATTATTCCCCTATTATTTTCCCTGTTAATTCCCTGTTAACCCCCCAATAATTCCCCATTAATTCTCTATTTCCCCCCCATTTCCCCCCAATTTTTCCTCACTTCCCCCCCCATTTTCCCCCACTTTTCCCCCCAATTTTCCCCATCATTTTCCCCATTTCCCCCCCATTTTCCCCCTCTTTCCCCTCACTTTTTCCCCTTCACTTTTCCTCATTTTCCCTCACTTTTTCCCCTATTTCCTCCCCCCATTTTCCCCCACATTTTCCCCATCATTTCCCCCAATTTTCCCCCACTTTTTCCCCCATCATTTTCCCCCTATTTCCCCCACCATTTCCCCCAATTTTCCCCCATCATTTTCCCCCACTTCCCCCCCATTTCCCCCCTTTTCCCCCAATTTTCCCCCATTTTTCCCCATTTCCCCCAATTTCCCCCCACTTTTCCCCCAATTTTCCCCCACTTTTCCCCCTATTTTCCCCCATCTTTTTCCCCACTTTTCCCCCATAAATTTCCCCATTTTTCCCCACCCATTTCCCCCTCTTTTTCCCCCATAATTTCCCCCAATTTTCCCCTATCATTTCCCCCATTCCCCCCCCCATTTTCCCCCATCTTTTCCCTCACTTTTTCCCCCATCATTTTCCCCCACTTACCCCCACCATTTTCCCCCATTTTTCCCCCACTTTTTCCCCCACTTTCCCCCCCAATTTTCCCCCCATTTCCCCCCAATTTCCCCCAAATTTCCCCCTATTTTCTCCCAATTTTCCCTCACTTTTTCCCCTATTCCCCCCAATTTTCCCCCAATTTTTCCCCATAATTTTCCCCCTATTCTCCCCCAATTTTCCCGCACTTTTTCCCCCATTTCCCCCCACTTTCCCCCCAATTTTCCCCCATTTTCCCCCATCATTTTCCCCCATTTCCCCCCTATTTTCCCCCACTTTTTCCCCCATTTTTCCCCTCAATTTTCCCCCATCATTTCCCCCATTTCCCCCCCCATTTCCCCCCCATTTTCCCCATTTCCCCCCAATTTTCCGCCATCATTTTCCCCCTGTTCTCCCCCATCATTTCCCCCACTTTTTCCCCAATTTCCCCCCCATTTCTTTCCCAATTTTCCCCCACTTTCCCCCCCAATTTTCCCCCATTTTTTCCCCATTTCCCCCCAATTTTCCCCCTATTTTCTCCCAATTTTCCCTCACTTTTTCCCCTATTCCCCCCCATTTCCCCCCAATTTTCCCCCCACTTTCGCCCCCAATTTTCCCCCACTTTTTCCCCCATTTCCCCCCACTTTCCCCCCAATTTTCCCCCATATTTTTCCCTATTTTTCCCCCCTTTTTCCCCCAATTTCCCCCCCATTTCTTTCCCAATTTTCCCCCACTTTTCCCCCATCATTTCCCCCAATTTTCCCCCACATTTCCCCCATTTCCCCCCCATTTTCCCCCCTCATTTCCCCCACTTTTCCCCCATTTTTCCCCCAGGCCGGCCGGGCCCGGTGCGGGACCTGCAGGTGCAGGAGCAGAGCGAGCGCCAGGTGCAGCTGAGCTGGACCCCGGGCGAGGAGCACAACAGCCCCGTGGAGAGTGAGGGGGGCCCGGGGGCTTTGGGGGGTCCTGGGGGGTCTGGGGGGGTCTGGAGTGGGAATTTGGGGAATTTCGGGGGGTCCTGAGGGGGTCTGGGGGCGGAAATTTTTGGTATTTTGGGGGGTCAGGGATGGGAAATGGGGGAATCTGGGAGGTCCTGGAGGGTCCAGGATGGAATCTGGGGGATCCTTGGAGGGTCTGGAGGGGGAATTTGGGGGTCCCGGGGGGTCCTGGAGGGTCTGGGATGGAATTTGGGGGTCCTGGGGGGGTCTGGAGTGGGGATTCTGGAGTGAGGATTTGGGGAATTTCAAGGGGTCCTGGAGGGTCTAGGATGGAGTTTGGGGGGTCCTGGAGGGGCTGGGAGGGATTTAGGGGGGTCTGGGGTAGGAATTTGGGGGGGGGTCTGGAGTGGGAATTTGGGGGGTCTGGGGGGGTCTGGAGTGGGAATTTGGGGAATTTCAGGGGGTCCTGGAGGGGTCTGGGGGGCGAAATTTGGGGAATTTCGGGGGGTCAGGGATGAGAAATGGTGGAATTTGGGAGGTCCTGGAGGGTCTAGGATGGAATTTGGGGGGTCCTGGGGGGGTCTGCAGGGGGAATTTGGGGGGTCCTGGAGGGGTTTAGGGGGTCCTGGGGGGGTCTGGAGTGGGAAATGGGGGAATCTGGGAGGTCCTGAGGGGTCTAGGATGGAATTTGGGGGTTCTGGCAGGGGTCTGGAGTGGGAATTTGGGGGATTTTGGGGGGTCCTGGAGGGTCTAGGATGGAATTTGGGGGGTCCTGGGGGGGTCTGGAGGGGGAATTTCAGGGTATAGGACGGAATTTGGGGAAATTTGGGGGGTCCTGGAGGGGTTTGGGGGGTCCTGGGGGGGTCTGGAGTGGGAATTTGGGGAATTTCAGGGGGTCCTGGAGGGTCTAGGACGGAATTTTGGGGAATTTGGGGGGGGTCTGGGATGGGAATTTGGGGATTTTGGGGTCCCTTTTAACCCTTTCCCGCCCGCAGAGTTCGTGGTGGAGCAGGAGGAGGCCATTTTGGGATATTTAGGATATTTTAGGATATTTTAGGATATTTTAGTGCAGTTTTTAACCCCTTTCTCCCCGCAGAGTTCGTGGTGGAGCAGGAGGAGGGCATTTTGGGCTATTTAGGGTATTTTAGGATATTTTAGGGATATTTTAGTGCAGTTTTTAACCCTTTTCTCCCCGCAGAGTTCGTGGTGGAGCAGGAGGAGGCCATTTTGGGATATTTAGGATATTTTAGGGCAGTTTTTAACCCTTTTCTCCCCGCAGAGTTCGTGGTGGAGCAGGAGGAGGCCATTTTGGGCTATTTAGGATATTTTGGGATATTTTAGTGCAGTTTTTAACCCTTTCTCCCCGCAGAGTTCGTGGTGGAGCAGGAGGAGGGGATTTGGGGATATTTAGGATATTTTGGGTCAGTTTTTAACCCCTTTCTCCCCGCAGAGTTCGTGGTGGAGCAGGAGGAGGGGATTTGGGGATATTTAGGATATTTTAGGGATATTTTAGTGCAGTTTTTAACCCTTTTGTGCCCGCAGAGTTCGTGGTGGAGCAGGAGGAGGCCATTTTGGGCTATTTTGGGCTATATTAGGGCAGTTTTTAACCCTTTTGTGCCCGCAGAGTTCGTGGTGGAGCAGGAGGAGGGGATTTGGGGATATTTAGGATATTTTAGGGCTATTTTGGGTCAGTTTTTAACCCCTTTCTCCCCGCAGAGTTCGTGGTGGAGCAGGAGGAAGGGATTTTCTCCCCGGGCCGTTTCGAGGAGGTGCTGACGGTGCCGGGGGCGCGGCCCCGGGCCCTCCTGGCGCTGTCCCCGTACGGGCGGTACCGGTTCCGGGTCCTGGCCGTCAACGGCTACGGGAGGGGCGAGCCCAGCGCGCCCAGCGCCGCCGTCAGCACCGAGCCCGCCGGTGAGGGGCTGCGAGGGCCCAAAATCCCCAAAAAATAACCCAAAAATCCCGTTAAATAACCCCAAAAATCCCCACAAACACCATCAGCACCGAGCCCGCCGGTGAGGGGCTGGGAGAGCCCAAAAAATACCCCCAAAATCCCGTTAAATAACCCCAAAATCCACACAAACGCTGTCAGCACCGAGCCCGCCGGTGAGGGGCTGGGAGGGCCCAAAATCCCCAAAAAATACCCCAAAAAATACCCCAAAAATCCCCACAAACGCCGTCAGCACCGAGCCCGCCGGTGAGGGGCTGCGAGAGCCCAAAAATCCAAAAAAATAACCCAAAAAATACCCCAAAAATCCCCACAAACACCATCAGCACCGAGCCCGCCGGTGAGGGGCTGCGAGGGCCCGAAATAACCCCGAAAAATCCCCAAAAAATCCCGTTAAATTACCAAAAAATCCGGTTAAATATCCCCAAAAATCTCGTTAAATAACCTCAAAAAATCCCCGTTAAATAACCCCAGAAATCCTGTTAAATAACCCCAAAATCCACACAAACGCCGTCAGCACCGAGCCCGCCGGTGAGGGGCTGGGAGAGCCCGAAAATCCCAAAAAATACCCCAAAAAATGCCCCAAAAATACCCCAAAAATCCCCACAAACGCCGTCAGCACCGAGCCCGCCGGTGAGGGGCTGGGAGAGCCCGAAAATCCCCAAAAAATACCCCAAAAAATCCCCGTTAAATAACCCCAAAATCCCCACAAACGCTGTCAGCACTGAGCCCGCCGGTGAGGGGCTGGGAGAGCCCGAAAATCCCAAAAATACCCCAAAAATACCCCCAAAATCCCCTTAAATAACCCCAAAATCCACAGAAACGCCGTCAGCACCGAGCCCGCCGGTGAGGGGGCTGCGACAGCCCGAAATAACCCCGAAAAATCCCCGAAAAATCCCGTTAAATACCCCAAAAATCCCGTTAAATAACCCCAAAAAATCCGTAAAATAACCCCAAAAATCCCGTTAAATACCCCCAAAAAATCCCGTTAAATAACCCCAGAAATCCCGTTAAATAACCCCAAAATCCCCACCAACGCCGTCAGCACCGAGCCCGCCGGTGAGGGGCTGCGAGGGCCCAAAATCCCCCAAAAATACCCCAAAAATCCCAAAAAATACCCCAAAAATCCCGTTAAATAACCCCAAAAATCCTGTTAAATAACCCCAAAAAATCCCGTTAAATAACCCCAAAATCCACAGAAACGCCGTCAGCACCGAGCCTGCTGGTGAAGGGGCTGCGAGGGCCCAAAATCCCCAAAAAATACCCCAAAAAATAACCCAAAAATACCCCAAAAATCCCCTTAAATAACCCCAAAATCCACACAAACGCTGTCAGCACCGAGCCCGCCGGTGAGGGGCTGGGAGAGCCCAAAAATCCCCCAAAATCCCCCCAAAAATCCCAAAAAATACCCCAAAAAATCCCGTTAAATAACCCCAAAAATCCCGTTAAATAACCCCAAAATCCCCACAAACGCCGTCAGCACCGAGCCTGCTGGTGAAGGGGCTGCGAGGGCCCAAAATCCCAAAAAATACCCCAAAAATACCCAAAAAATCCCCACCAACGCCGTCAGCACCGAGCCCGCCGGTGAGGGGCTGGGAGGGCCCAAAATCCCCAAAAAATACCCCAAAAATCCCAAAAAATACCCCAAAAATCCCCTTAAATAACCCCAAAATCCACACAAACGCCGTCAGCACCAAGCCCGCCGGTGAGGGGCTGGGAGAGCCCGAAAATCCCCAAAAAATACCCCAAAAAATACCCCAAAAATACCCCAAAAATCCCCTTAAATAACCCCAAAATCCACACAAACGCTGTCAGCACTGAGCCCCGCCGGTGAGGGGCTGGGAGAGACCAAAAATCCCCAAAAATCCCCCAAAAATCCCAAAAAAATACCCCAAAAATCCCGTTAAATAACCCCAAAAATCCCCACCAATGCCGTCAGCTCCGAGCCCGCCGGTGAGGGGCTGGGAGGGCCCGAAATCCCCAAAAATCCCCGAAAAAAACCCGTTAAATAGCCCCAAAAATCCTGTTAAATACCCCCAAAAATCCCGTTAAATACCCCCAAAAAATCCCGTTAAATAAGCCCACAATCCCTTTAAATCCCCTGAAAATCCCGTTAAATAACCCCAAAAAATCCCATTAAATTACCCAAAAATCCTGTTAAATAAACCCCACAATCCCATTAGATCATCCCAAATCCCATTAAACACCCCAAAAAAAAATCCCATTAAATAACCCCAAAATCCCCAAAAAAAATCCCATTAAATCCCCCCAAAAATCCTGTTAAATAACCCCAAAAATCCCATTAAATCCCCCAAAAAATCCCCATTAAAAACCCTAAAGCTGTCCGAAATACAGAAGAAAATCCTTGTTAAACGACCCCAAAATCCCCATTAAATACCCCAAAACTATCCCGGGGATTTTTGGGGGGGTTTTGGGGGGATTTTTTTGGGTGTTTTGGGGGGATTTTTTGGGGAGATTTTTTGGGGATGTTTTGGGGGGAATTTTGGGGTTTTTTTTGGGGATGTTTTGGGGGGATTTTTTGGGGTGTTTTGAGGGGATTTTTTGGGGGGTTTTGGGGGGATTTTGGGGTTTTTTTGGGGATGTTTTGGGGGGATTTTTTGGGGGGTTTTGGGGGATTTTTTGGGGTGATTTGGGGATGTTTTGGGGGGATTTTTGGGGTGTTTTGGGGGGGATTTTTTGGAGGTTTTTGGGGTGTTTTGGGGGGATTTTTTGGGGATTTTTGGGGGTGTTTTGGGGGGATTTTTTGGGGATGTTTTGGGGGCATTTTTTGGGGATTTTTTGGGGGTTTTTGGGGAGATTTTTTTGGGGGATTTTTTGGGGAGATTTTTTGGGGATGTTTTGAGGGGATTTTGGGGTTTTTTTGGGGTGTTTTGGGGGGATTTTTTGGGGGGGTTTTGGGGGGGATTTTTTGGTTTTTTTAGGGTGTTTTGGGGGGGGATTTTTTGGGGGGTTTTGGGGGGAATTTTTTGGGTTTTTTAGGGTGTTTGGGGGGGATTTTTTGAGTTTTTTTGGGGGGATTTTTTGGAGGTTTTTGGGGTGTTTTGGGGGGATTTTTTGGGGGATTTTTGGGGTTTTTTGGGGTATTTTGGGGGATTTTTTTGGGATGTTTGGGGGGATTTTCGGGCTGTTTGGGGGGATTTTTGGGTTTTTTTGGGGGTTTTTTTGGGGTCCCTGACCCTTTCCCCCCACAGCCCCTGAGCGGTACCCGATGGGCGTGAAGGGGGAGGGGAACGAGACCAACAACCTGGTGATCACCTGGCAGGTACGGGGGGCTTGGGGGGATTTTGGGGGGTCCTGGGGGGGTTTGGGGGGTCCTGGGGGGTTTTTAGAGCATCTGGGGGATTTTTGAGGGATTTTGGGGGGGATCCTGGGGGGTTTTGAGGGTGTTTTGGGGGGTCCTGGGGGGGTGTTGGGGGGTCCTGGGGGGATTTTTGGGGGAGTTTGGGATGGGTTTGGGGGGATTTGGGGGGGTCCTGGAGGGATTTTGGGGGTCCTGGGGTGGTTTTGGGGGGTCCCTGGAAGGATCTGGGGGAGCTTAGGGAGGAGTCCTGGGGGGATTTTGGGGTTCCTGGGGGGATTTGGGGGATTTTGGGGGGTCCTGGAAGGATCTGGGGGAGCTTGGGGGGATCCTGGGGGGATTTTGGGATCCTGGGTCGGTTTTGGGGGGTCCTGGAAGGATCTGGGGGAGCTTGGGGGGATCCTGGGGGGATTTTGGGGGGGTTCCCGGAGGGATTTGGGGGCGGGGCTTGGGGTGGGTTTGGAGGAATTTTTGGGGGGATCTTGGGGGGGTTTTGGAGCATCTGGGAGGAATTTGGGGGGATCCTGGGGGCGATTTTTGGGGATCCGGGAGGGTGGGGACCTGGGGGTTTTGGGGTGTCCTGGGGGGATTTTTGGTGTTCTTGGAGAGGAATGGGGGAGTCCTGAGGGTGTCCTGGGGGGGATTTTGGGGTGTCCTGAGGGGGGGGTTCAGGAGGATTTTTGGGGGGTCTGGAACTGCAACGCCCCCGAGCTCCGGTACCCGGGTGCAGTGCCCGGGGTGGGGTTCGGGGTCATATTTAGGATTTGGGGCTGATTTTTGGGGTTCAGGGGCTGATTTTTGGGGTTCAGGGCTGATTTTTGGGGCTCAGGGGCTGTATATAGATTTGGGGCTGATTTTTGGGGTTCAGGGCTGTATATAGGATTTCAGAGCTGATTTTTGGGGTTCAATGCTGATTTTTGGGGCTCAATGCTGAGTTTTGGCGTTCAGGGTTGTATTTAGGATTTGGGGCTGATTTTGGGGGTTCAATGCTGATTTTTGGGGTTCAGGGCTGATTTTTGGGGTCCCATGTCCCCCCAGCCGCTGCCCCCCGGGGACTGGAACGCCCCCGAGCTCCGGTACCGGGTGCAGTGCCCAGGGTGGGGTTTGGGGCCATATTTAGGATTTCAGAGCTGATTTTTGGGGTTCAATGCTGATTTTTGGGGTTCAATGCTCATTTTTGGGGTCCCTTTGCCCCCCAGCCGCTGCCCCCCGGGGACTGGAACGCCCCCGAGCTCCGGTACCGGGTGCAGTGCCCAGGGTGGGGTTCAGGGCTGATTTTTGGGGTTCAATGCTCATTTTTGGGGTCCCTTTCCCCCCCAGCCGCTGCCCCCCGGGGACTGGAACGCCCCCGAGCTCCGGTACCGGGTGCAGTGGCGGCCGCTGGAGCCGAGCCGGGGCCGCTGGGCCGAGGCCACGGTCGGGGAGCCCCCCCTGGTGGTGCGGGACACCCCAACTTTCAGCCCCTACGAGATCCGGGTGCAGGCGGTGAACGAGGCCGGGAAGGGCCCCGAGCCCCCCGTGGTCATCGGATACTCGGGGGAGGATCGTGAGTGTGGGGGACCCCTCCCCAAAACAGCCCTGGGGGTGGGGGGGGACCCCCAAAATTGGGGAATGGGGGAGACAAAGGGGGAGACCCCAAATGCCCAAATCTGGGGGTGAACCCAAATTGGGGAGTGGGGGAGGAAAAGGGAGAGACCCCAAATGCCCAAATCTGGGGGTGACCCCAAATCCCCAAATCCCCAAATCTGGGGGTGCTGGAGAACCCAAATCTGGGGCAGAGACCCCAAATTGGGGGAGTGGGGGAGAACCCAAATCTGGGGGTGCTTGAGAAGCAAAATCTGGGGTGGGGGAGAGCCCAAAATCTGGCAGTGATGGGAGGAAAAGGGGGAGAGACCCCAAATTTGGGGTGGGGGAGAAAAGAAAAGGGGAGAGACCCCAAATCTGGGGGTGGTGGAGGAAAAAAGGGGGGGGAAATTCCCCAAATTTGGGGGTGGTGGAGAAAAGGGGAGACCCCAAATTTGGGGTGATGGGAGGGAAAATGGGGAGAAAACCCCAAATTTGGGGTGATGGAAAAACCCAAATCTGGGGGTGACCCCAAATTGGGGGTGGTGGGGGAGAAAAAGGGGAGAGACCCCAAATTGGGGTGGGGGAGAACCCAAATCTGGGGGATTTGGGAGAGAAAAGGGGGGAAAAATCCCAAATTTGGGGCTGCTGAGAGACCCCAAACCTGGGGACTTCAGGGCAAAAAAAATGGGGGAGACCCCAAATTTGGGGGCGGTGAGGAGGGGGGGGACCCCAAATCTGGGCTTGACCCCAAACCCGGGGCTGCATTTTGGGGTTGAATTTCCCCTTTTTGGGGGGGATTTGAGGTTGGGGGGGGGTCCCTGTGTTTGGGGGGGTCCTGAGCGCCCCCCCCTGACCCCCCCCGGCCCCCCCAGTGCCCCTGGTGTACCCCGAGAATGTGGGGGGTGGAGATCCTGAACAGCAGCAGCGTCCGCGTCACCTGGAGCCTGAGCGGGGCCCTGCGGGACCTGCGGGGCCGCCTGAGGGGATACCGGGTGAGGAACCCCCCAAAATCCCTGAAATCCCAACGGGAAACCCCCAAAATCCCCAAAATCCCAATGGGAAACAACAAAATCCCTAAAGGGAAACAACAAAATCCCAACGGGAAACCCCAAAATCCTAAAGGGAAACCCCCAAAATCCCCAAAATCCCGCAGGGAAACCCCAAAATCCCAAAGGGAAACCCCGAAATCCCAACGGGAAACAACAAAATCCTGCAGGGAAACCCCAAAATCCCAATGGGAATCCCTGAAATCCTGCAGGGAAACCCCCAAAATCCCCAAAATTCCAAAGGGAAACCCCAAAATCCTGCAGGGGAAACCCCAAAATCCGTCCCGGAATTGACAAAATCCTGCAGGGAAACCCCAAAATCCCAAAGGAAAACCCCAAAATCCTAAAGGGAAACCCCCAAAATCCTAAAGGGAAACCCCCAAAATTCCAACGGGAAACCCCAAAATCCTGCAGGGAAACCCCAAACTCCCAACGGGAAACCCCAAAATCCCAACGGGAATCCCAAATCCTGCAGGGAAACCTTTTGTGCCATTTTCAGCTGTATTTTGAGCCATTTTCGGGGGTATTTTGTGCCATTTTCGGGGGTATTTTTGGCTGTATTTTGGGCCATTTTCGGGTGTATTTTGGGCCATATTTCGGCCATTTTTGGGGGATTTCTTGGGCCATTTTTGGGCCATTTTCGGGTGTATTTTGTGCCATTTTCAGGGGTATTTTGTGCCATTTTTGGCTGTATTTTGGGCCAGTTTCGGGGGTATTTTCGGCTGTATTTTGAGCCATTTTCGGCTGTATTTGGGCCATTTTCGGGGGTATTTTGGGCCATTTTTGGGTGTATTTTGTGCCATTTTCGGGGGTACTTTTGGCTGTATTTTGGGCCATTTTTGTGCCATTTTTTACTGTATTTTGCGCCATTTTCGGGGGTATTTTCGGCTGTATTTTGTGCCATTTTCGGGGGTATTTTTGGCTGTATTTTGGGCCATTTTTGTGCCATTTTTTACTGTATTTTGCGCCATTTTCGTGGGTATTTTCGGCTGTATTTGAGCCATTTTCGGGGGTATTTTCGGCTGTATTTTGAGCCATTTTCGGGTGTATTTTGGGCCATTTTCGGGGGTATTTTTGGCTGTATTTTGTGCCATTTTTTACTGTATTTTGCGCCATTTTCGGGGGTATTTTTGGCTGTATTTTGTGCCATTTTTTACTGTATTTTGCGCCACGCCATTTTCGGGGGTATTTTTGGCTGTATTTTGGGCCATTTTTGGTGTATTTTGGACCATTTTCGGCCGTATTTTGGGCCAATTTTGTGCCATTTTTGGGGGATATTTTGGGCCATTTTCAGCCGTTTTTGGGAACTTTTTGGGCCATTTTTGGGCCATTTTCGGCTGTATTTTGGGCCATTTTCGGGCCATTTTTTGGGGGATATTTTGGGCCATTTTTCAGCCGTTTTTGGGGGATTTTTTGTGCCATTTTCGGGGGTATTTTGGCCCATTTTCGTGGGTATTTTCGGCTGTATTTTATGCCATTTTTTACTGTATTTTGCGCCATTTTCAGGCCACCTAACACCCCCTCTCCTCTCCCTTCCCCGCAGGTGCTGTACTGGCGGGACGGCTGGGTCGGGGAGCACTCGCGGCCCCCCGGGACCCCCGAGCCCCCTCCCCAGCCGGGGGCGCTGACGGTGCCGGGCGAGGCCGGGGGCGCCGTCCTGGGGCCGCTGCAGCCTGGAGCCGCTACCGCCTGCAGGTGCTGGTGTTCAACGGGAGGGGCGCCGGACCCCCCAGCGCCGAGATTCATTTCCACACCCCCGAGGGAGGTGAGAGCCCCGCCCGGGACCACGAACACGGGGGAGAAAAAGGGGATTTGGGGATGTGGGATAACCCTGGGATGACAAAATGGGGAAAGAAAGGGGAATTGGGACCCTGAGATAACCCTGGGATCCCAAAAACGGGGAAGGAAAGGGGAATTGGGACCCTGAAATAACCCCCAGGAACCCAAAAGGGGACTGGGGATCCTAAAAGGGGAAATCAAAGGGAATTCGGGGTCGTGGAATAACCCCGGGAACCCAAAATGGGGAAAGAAAAGGGGAATGGGGGTCGTGGAATAACCCCGGGATCACAAAAACGGGGGAGAAAAGGGAATTGGGGTAGTGAGATAACCCTGGGACCCCCAAAAAGGGAATGGGACCCCCAAAAAGGGGAAATCAAAGGGAATTCGGGGTCCTGAAATAACCCCCGGGACCCCAAAAGGGGAATGGGGACCCTGAAATATCCCTGGGACCCCAAAAAGGGGAAATCAAAGGGAATTCGGGGTCCTGAGATAACCCCGGGATCCCAAAATGGGGAAGGAAAGGGGAATTTGGGATGTGGGATAACCCCGGGATCACAAAAACGGGGAAGGAAAGGGAATTGGGGTCGTGAGATAACCCCGGGAACCCAAAATGGGGAAAGAAAGGGGAATTTGGGGTCGTGAGATAATCCCGGGACCCCCAAAAAGGGAATGGGAACCCCAAAAAGGGGAAATCAAAGGGAATTCGGGGTCCTGAAATACCCCCCGGGACCCCAAAATGGGGAAAGAAAGGGGAATTGGGACCCTGAAATACCCCCCGGGACCCCAAAAAGGGGATGAGGACCCCAAAAAGGGGAAATAAAAGGGAATTTGGGGTCCTGAGATAACCCCGGGATCACAAAATGGGGAAAGAAAAGGGAATTTGGGACCCTGAAATACCCCCGGGACCCCAAAAGGGGAATGGGGACCCTAAATGGGGAATTGGGATCCTGAAATAACCCCTGGGAACCCAAAAAGGGGGAATGGGAACCCCAAAAGGGAATTGGGACCCTAAAAGGGGAAATCAAAGGGAATTCGGGGTCCTGAAATACCCCCTGGGACCCAAAATGGGGAAAGAAAAGGGGAATTGGGACCCTGAGATAACCCCGGGATCCCAAAATGGGGAAATCAAAGGGAATTTGGGGTCGTGAAATAACCCCGGGATCACAAAATGGGGAAGGAAAAGGGGATTTGGGGTCGTGAGATAATGCCCGGGACCCCAAAAAGGGAATGGGAACCCTAAAATAACCGCTCGGGAACCCAAAAAGGGGAATGAGGACCCCAGAAAGGGAAAATAAAAGGGAATTTGGGGTCCTGAGATAACCCTGGGATCCCAAAAACGGGGGAGAAAAGGGGAATTGGGGTTGTGGAATAACCCCAGGACCCCAAAATGGGGAAAGAAAAGGGAATTCGGGGTCCTGAGATAACCCCCGGGACCCCAAAAACGGGGGAGAAAAGGGGAATTGGGGGTCGTGGAATAACCCTGGGATCACAAAAACGGGGGAGAAAAGGGAATTGGGGTCGTGAGATAACCCCGGGACCCCAAAAACGGGGGAGAAAAGGGGAATTGGGACCCTGAAATAACCCCCAGGAACCCCAAAAAGGGGGACTGGGGATCCTAAAAGGGGAAATCAAAGGGAATTCGGGGTCGTGGAATAACCCCGGGAACCCAAAATGGGGAAAGAAAAGGGGAATTGGGATTGTGAGATAACCCCGGGATCACAAAAACGGGGGAGAAAAGGGGAATTGGGGTCGTGAAATAACCCCAGGACCCCAAAATGGGGGAAGAAAAGGGGAATTGGGGTTGTGAGATACCCCCGGGACCCCAAAAACGGGTAAGGAAAGGGGAATTGGGGTCGTGAAATACCCCTAGGGAACCCAAAATGGGGAAATAAAAGAGAAATCGGGGACCCTGAAATACCCCCCGGGACCCCAAAAGGGGAATGAGGACCCTAAAAAGTGAAATTGGGATCGTGAAATAACCCCGGGACTCCAAAATCCCCCCCAGACCCCAAAATCCTGTTCTGGGACCCTGAAAACTGATCCGGGGGTCCCTGACCTAAACCCTGTCCCAGTCCCGATTTGGGGAGGATTTTGGGGGGATTTGAGGTCCCTGACCCGAACCTTTGGAAGGATTTGGGGAGGATTTTTGGGGGAATTTGGGGGTCCCTGACCCTAAACCCCCCCCCAGTCCCGATTTGGGGAGGATTTTGGGGGGATTTTGGGGGCATTTTTGGGGGATTTTTGGAGGTCCCTGACCCAAGCTCCCCCCAGTCCCAATTTGGGGAGAATTTTGGGGAAATTGGGGGAGGATCCGGGGGGGGGATTTTTGGGGGGATTTTTGGGGGGATTTTTGGGGGTCCCTGACCGGAGGATTTGGGGAGGATCTGAGGGGATTTTTGGAGGGATTTTTGGAAGGATTTTTGGGGGGATTTTTGGGGTCCCTGACCAGAGGATCTGGGGGGATTTTTGGGGCGATTTTTGGAAGGATTTTGAGGGGATTTTTGAGGGGATTTTTGGGGGATTTTTGGGGGTCCCTGACCGGAGGATTTGGGGAGGATCTGGGGGGATTTTGGGGGGGATTTTTGGGGGTCCCTGACCAGAGGATTTGGGGGGGATCTGGGGGGATTTCGGAGGATTTGGGGAGGATCTGAGGGGATTTTGGGGGGGATTTTTGGGGGGATTTTTGGGGGTCCCTGACCGGAGGATTTGGGGAGGATCTGAGGGGATTTTTGGGGGGGATTTTTGGGGGATTTTTGGGGGTCTCTGACCGGAGGATTTGGGGAGGATCTGGGGGGATTTTTGGGGGATTTTTGGGGGTCTCTGACCGGAGGATTTGGGGAGGATCTGAGGGGATTTTTGGGGGATTTTTGGGGGTCTCTGACCCGAGGATTTGGGGAGGATCTAGGGGGGATTTTGGGGGGTCCCTGACCCTCCCCGACCCCCCCAGTGCCGGGCCCCCCCGAGGAGCTGCGCGTTGAGCGCCTCGGGGACACCGCGCTGAGCCTCGAGTGGCGGCGGCCGCGCCACCCCAACGGCGTCCTGAGCGGCTACGTGCTGCAGTAACCGGCTGCGTGCGTATACTGGGAGCACTGGGAGCACTGGGAGGGACTGGGAGGGACTGGGAGGGACTGGGAGGGGCGTTGGGAGCACTGGGAGGGATGGGAGGGACGGGAGGGGGCGCTGGGAGCACTGGGAGGGACTGGGGGGGCACTGGGAGCGCTGGGAGGGGGTACTGGGAGCACTGGGGAGGGATGGGAGGGACGGGAGGGGCGCTGGGAGGGGGCGCTGGGAGCACTGGGAGGGACTGGAGGGGGCGCTGGGATGGGGTTTGGGGGGGCACTGGGAGCACTGGAGCACTGGGAGGGACGGGAGGGGGCGCTGGGAGCACTGGGAGGGGGGGGTACTGGGAGCACTGGGAGCACTGGGAGGGACGGGAGGGGGCGCTGGGAGGGACTGGGGGGCGCTGGGATGGGGCGCTGGGAGGGACGGGAGGGGGCACTGGAGCACTGGAGCACTGGGAGGGGGCACTGGGAGCACTGGGGGGCGCTGGGAGGGACGGGAGGGGAACTGGGATGGGGTTTGGGGGGCACTGGGAGCACTGGGAGCCACTGGGGGGCGCTGGGAACACTGGGAGGCGCTGGGAGGGGGCACTGGGAGCGACTGGGGGGCGCTGGGAGGGACCGGAGGGGGGCGCTGGGATGGGGTTTGGGGGCACTGGGAGCACTGGGAGGGACTGGGGGGCGCTGGGAGGGATGGGAGGGGGCACTGGGAGCGCTGGGGGCACTGGGAGGGGGCGCTGGGAGGGATGGGAGGGGCGCTGGGATGGGGTTTGGGGGGCACTGGGAGCACTGGGAGCGACTGGGGGGGCACTGGGAAGGACGGGAGGGGAACTGGGATGGGGTTTGGGGGGCACTGGGAGCGACTGGGAGCGACTGGGGGGCACTGGGAGCGATTGGGGGGCACTGGGAGCACTGGGAGGGATGAGCGGCGGTGAGGGGGGCACTGGGAGTGAGCACTGGGGGAACTGGGAGGGACTGGGAGCACTGGGAATGTTTTGGGTTAATTCGGGGCCGTTTGGGCCATTCCGGGTGGAATTTTTGGGTTAATTCGGGGCTTCCCAGGCCGGGTTTTCTTATGTTAATTCGGGGCTGTTTGGGCCATTCGGGGCGGGGTTAATTCGGGACTGTTTGGGGCCATTCCAGGGATGTTTTTTGGGGTTAATTCGGGGTTGTTTGGGCCATTCCGTGCGGGGTTAATTCGGGGTTGTTTAGGTTATTCCAGGTGGGTTTTTTAGGGTTAATTCGGGGCTGTTTCGGGCCATTCCGTGCGGGTTTTTTTGGGTTAATTCGGGGCCGTTTGGGCCATTCGGTGCGGGGTTAATTCGGGGCTGTTTTGGGCCATTCGGGGCGGGTTTTTTAGGGTTAATTCGGGGCTGTTCGGGCCATTCCGCGCGGGTTTTTTGGGGTTAATTCGGGGCTGTTCGGGCCATTCCGGGCGGGGTTTTTTTGGGGTTAATTCGGGGCTGTTCGGGCCATTCTGGGCGGGTTTTTTGGGGTTAATTCGGGGCTGTTTCGGGCCATTCCGTGCGGGTTTTTTGGGGTTGATTCGGGGCTGTTTTTGGCCATTCCGGGCGGGTATTTTGGGGTTAATTCGGGGCTGTTTGGGGCCATTACGTGCGGGTTTTTTGGGGTTAATTCGGGGCTGTTTGGGGCCATTCCGGGCGGGTCTTCTGGGGTTAATTCGGGGCCGTTTGGGCCATTCGGTGCGGGGTTAATTCGGGGCTGTTTGGGCCATTCCGTGCGGGTTTTTTGGGGTTAATTCGGGGCTGTTTCGGGCCATTCCGGGCGGGTTTTTTTGGGGTTAATTCGGGGCTGTTCGGGCCATTCTGGGCGGGTTTTTTTGGGGTTAATTCGGCTGTGTCGGGCCATTCCGTGCGGGGTTAATTCGGGGTTGTTTAGGTTATTCCAGGTGGGATTTTTAGGGTTAATTCGGGGCTGTTTCGGGCCATTCCGGGCGGGTTTTTTTGGGGTTAATTCGGGGCTGTTTGGGGCCATTCTGGGCGGGTTTTTTGGGGTTAATTCGGGGCTGTTTCGGGCCATTCCGGGCGGGTCTTCTGGGGTTAATTCGGGGCCGTTTGGGCCATTCGGTGCGGGGTTACTTCGGGGCTGTTTTGGGCCATTCCGGGTGGAATTTTTGGGTTAATTCGGGGCTTCCCAGGCCGGGTTTTCTTATGTTAATTCGGGGCTGTTTGGGCCATTCCGGGCGGGTTTTTTGGGGTTGATTCGGGGCTGTTTCGGTCCATTCCGGGCGGGTTTTTTAGGGTTAATTCGGGGCTGTTTTGGGCCATTCCGGGCGGGTTTTTTTGGGGTTCCCTGGCATCCCGGACCCTTTCCCCGCAGAGAACCAGACCGAGGAGGGGATCCCCATGGAGATTTTGTTCCCGCCCGGGACCCTGAACACGACCCTGGCCCGGCTGGAGCCGCGGGGGCGGTACCGGCTGGAGCTCCGTGCGCGCACCCGGCACGGCCCCGGCGCGCCCCTGGTGCGCCTGGGCAGCCTCGCCCCCGAGCCCGGTGCGCACCCCAAAAACCCCCCCGAAAAACCCCGGGGGAACCCCAAAAACCGGCCCCGAAAACCGCGGGGAGGAGCCCAAAGATCGTCCCAAAAAACCGCGGAGAGCAGCCCAAAAATCGTCCCAAAAATCCGGCCCCGAAAATCCCGGGGGAACCCCAAAAACCGGCCCTGAAAACCGCGAGGGAACCCCAAAAACCGGCCCAAAAAACTGCGGGGAGGAGCCCAAAAATCGTCCCAAAAACCGGCCCCAAAAACGCCGGGGGAACCCCAAAAACCGACCCCGAAAACCGCGGGGAGCAGCCCAAAAATCGTCCCAAAAAAGCCGCCCCAAAAACCGGCCCCGAAAACCGCGAGGGAACCCCAAAAACCGCGGGGAGCAGCCCAAAAATCGTCCCAAAAATCCCGCCCCAAAAACCGGCCCCGAAAATCCCGGGGGAACCCCAAAAACGGGCCCTGAAAACCGCGGGGGAACCCCAAAAACTGAGCTCAAAAACGAACCCCAAAAGCTGCGGGGGTACCCAAAAACCGACCCAAAAAACGGCTCCAAAAACCGCGGGGAGACCCCAAAAACTGATCCCAAAAAGCGGCCCCCAAAAACCCCAAGGGGGACCCAAATACTGGCCCCAAAACCCACGAGGGACCACCCCAAAAACCGACCCCAAAACGGCGGGGGGACCCCAAAAGCTGAGCCCAAAAACCGCTGGGGGACCCCGAAAAAGTGACCCCAAAAACCGCGGGGGACCCCAAAAAAGTGACCCCAAAAACCGACCCAAAAAAATCGGCTCCAAAAACTGCGAGGGGACCCCAAAAACTGAGCCCAAAAACCGCGGGGAGACCCCAAACTCCGGGCCCAAAAACCGCTGGGGTACCCCAAAAAAGTGACCCCAAAAACCGCGGGGGGACCCCAAAAACTGCTGGGGGGGGACCCCGAAAATAGCGGGGGGGGAGCCGAAAAAGGGAGGGGACCCCAAAATTTTGGGTGGCCCCAAAACAGGGGGGGAAGACCCCAAAACTGCTGGGGGGGGACCCCGAAAATAGCGGGTGGGGGCCGAAAAAAGGAGGGGACCCCAAAATTTTGGGTGGCCCCAAAACAGGGGGGGAAGACCCCAAAACTGCTGGGGGGGATCCGAAATTTCTGAGGGGGGGGGGGAACCCCAAAACTTCCAGGGCAGCCCCAAAAAAGGGTGAGGGGACCCCAAAATTTGAAGTGGCCCCAAAACGGCGGGGTCGGGGGGGGGTCCCGGGGTCGGGGGGGGGTCCCCAGGGTGGGGGGGGGGGTTTTGGGGCGGGGGCGATTTTGGGGTGACCCCCCCGTGCCCCCCCAGTGCTGCCGGTGCTGGGCACGGTCGGGTTTGGGGAGGTGGGCGAGGATTTCACGGAGCTGCGCTGGACCCTGGCCCAGCCCCAGGCCAACATCGAGTTCGAGGTCGAGTACATGAGCAAAACCAGTAAGGGACTGGGAGGGGAACTGGGAGGGACTGGGAGGGGATTGGGAGGGACTGGGAGGGGATTTGGGGTGATTGGGAGGGACTGGGAGCGACTGGGAGGGGAACTGGGGACACTGGGAGGGACTGGGAGGGGATTTAGGGGCGCTGGGAGGGACTGGGAGCCACTGGGAGGGGAACTGGGGACACTGGGACGGGGATTTGGGGGGACTGGGAGCGACTGGGAGCGACTGGGAGGGGATTTGGGGACACCGGGAGGGGATTTGGGGTGACTGGGAGCCACTGGGAGCCACTGGGAGGGGATTGGGGGACACTGGGAGGGACTGTGAGGAGATCTGGGGACACCGGGAGGGGATTGGGGACACTGGGAGGGGAATTGGGGTGACTGGGAGGGACTGGGATGGACTGGGAGGGGATTGGGGGACACTGGGAGGGGATTTAGGGACACTGGGAGGGGATTTAGGGGCGCTGGGAGGGGATTGAAGGGACTGGGAGGGGATTGGGGGACTCTGGGAGGGGATTTGAGGACACTGGGAGGGACTGGGAGGGGATTGGGAGGGACTGGGAGCGAGTGGGAGGGGATTTGGGGACACTGGGAGGGACTGGGAGGGGATTTCGGGGCGCTGGGAGGGGATTGGGGGCATTGGGAGGGGATTTGGGGTGACTGGGAGTGACTGGGAGGGACTGGGAGGGGATTTAGGGGCGCTGGGAAGGGATTTGGGGACACCGGGAGGGGATTTGGGGTGATTGGGAGGGGATTGGGAGGGGAATTGGGGACACTGGGAGGGGATTTGGGGGGACTGGGAGCCACTGGGAGGGACTGGGAGGGGATTGGGAGGGGAATTGGGGACACTGCGAGGGGATTTGGGGGGACTGGGAAGGGATTTGGGGAGACTGGGAGAGACTGGGAGGGGATTGGAGGGACTGGGAGCGACTGGGAGCGACTGGGAGGGGAACTGGGGACACTGGGAGGGGATTGGGGGACACTGGGAGGGACTGGGAAGGGATTTCAGGGCGCTGGGAGGGGATTGGGGGCATTGGGAGGGGATTTGGGGTGACTGGGAGGGACTGGGAGGGGATTGGGAGGGGAATTGGGGACACTGGGAGGGGATTTGGGGGGACTGGGAAGGGATTGGGGGACACTGGGAGGGGATTGGGGGACACTGGGAGGGACTGGGAGCGACTGGGGGACACTGGGAGGGGATTTGGGGGCGCTGGGAGGGGGATCTGGGGCAATTTCTGGGGATTTTGGGACCAAACCGCACCGGGAAAAAAGCGAGTGCGGAGTGCAGACGTTTGGGAGATTTTGGGGAGGATTTTGGGGTGTTTGGGGGGAGGTTTTAGGGTATTTTGGGGGGGTTTTGGGGGGGTTTTGGGGGGTGTTTGGGGGGGTATATTGGGAGTGTTTTGGGGGTATTTTGGGGGTAGTTTGGGGGGTATTTTTGGGAGTGTTTGGGGGGTGTTTTGGGGGTATTTTGGGGGTGTTTTGGGGGGTATTTTGAGGGTGTTTGGGGGGTATTTTTGGGGGGTGTTTGGGGGTATTTTGGGTGGTATTTTGGGGTATTTTGAGGGTGTTTTTGGGGGGTGTTTGGGGGGTATTTTGGGGGGTTTTGTGGGGCATTTTGGGGGTGTTTCGGGGGTGTTTTGTGGGGTATATTTGGGGGTGTTTTGGGGGTGTTTGGGGGGTTTTGTGGGGTATTTTGGGGGTGTTTTGGGGGGTATTTTGGGGGTGTTTGGGGGTATTTTGGGGGTGTTTGGGGGGTATTTTGGGGAGAGGTTTTTGTGGGTGTTTGGAGGTATTTTGGGGGGTATTTTTGGGGGTGTTTGGGGGTATTTTGGAGGGTATTTTTGGGGGGTGTTTGGGGGTATTTTGGGGGGTATTTTTGGGGGTGTTTTGGGGTCTATCGGCCCTCCACGACCCCCGTCCCTCTCCCCCCGCAGCGGAGGAGCCCTGGCGCTCCTCGGGCCGGGCCAACTCCTCCCTGGGCCGGTACCGGCTCGGGGACCTGCGGCCCGGGACCTCGTACCGGGTGCAGTTCGTGGGCAGGAACCACTCGGGGGAGCGCGTGGCGTTCTGGGAGAGCGAGGTGCACACCAACGGCACCTGTGAGCCCCAAAAATCACCCCCAATTCACCCCAAAATAATCCCAAAATAATCCCAAATCCAGCCCCGGGGAGCGCGTGGCGTTCTGGGAGAGCGAGGTGCACACCAATGGCACCTGTGAGCCCCAAAAATCACCCCCAATTCATCCCAAAAAAACCCCAAATCCAGCCCAAATTCACCCCGAAATCACCCCAAAATCCATCCCAAATTCACCCCAAATCACCCCCAAAATAAACCCCAAATCCAGCCCCGAGGAGCGTTGTGGCGTTCTGGGAGAGTGAGGTGCACACCAACGGCACCTGTGAGCCCCAAAAAACCCCAAAAATCACCCCAAAAAAACCCCCAAATCCAGCCCAAATTCACCCCAAAATCACCCCAAAATCCATCCCAAATACAGCCCAAAATCACCCCCAAAATAAACCCCAAATCCAGCCCTGAGGAGCGCGTGGCGTTCTGGGAGAGCGAGGTGCACACCAACGGCACCTGTGAGCCCCAAAAATCACCCCCAATTCACCCCAAATTCACCCCAAAATCCAGCCCAAATCCAGCCCAAATTCACCCCAAATCCAGCCCAAAATCATCCCAAATACAGCCCAAAATCACCCCAAAAAAAACCCCGAAATAATCCCAAATCCAGCCCCAGGGAGCGCGTGGCATTCTGGGAGAGCGAGGTGCACACCAACGGCACCTGTGAGCCCCAAAAAACCCCAAAAATCACCCCAAAAAAAAACCCCAAATCCATCCCAAAATCACCCCAAAATCCATCCCAAATACAGCCCAAAATCACCCCCAAAATAAATCCCAAATCCAGCTCCAGGGAGCGCGTGGCGTTCTGGGAGAGTGAGGTGCACACCAACGGCACCTGTGAGCCCCAAAAATCACCCCCAATTCACCCCAAAAATACCCCAAAATCACCCCAAAATCCATCCCAAATCCAGCCCAAATCCAGCCCAAAAATCCATCCCAAATACAGCCCAAAATCACCCCAAAATAAATCCCAAATACAGCCCCAGGGAGCGCGGGGCGTTCTGGGAGAGCGAGGTGCACACCAACGGCACCTGTGAGCCCCAAAAAACCCCAAAAATCACCCCAAAAAAAACCCCAAATCCAGCCCAAATTCAGCCCAAATTCACCCCAAAATCCATCCCAAATCCAGCCCAAAATCACCCCAAAAAAACCCCCAAATCCAGCCCAAATTCACCCCAAAATCACCCCAAAATCCATCCCAATCCAGCCCAAAATTACCCCCAAAGTAATCCCAAATCCAGCCCCAGGGAGTGCGTGGCGTTCTGGGAGAGCGAGGTGCACACCAACGGCACCTGTGAGCCCCAAAACGCCCCGAATTCACCCTGAAAATACCCCAAATCCTGCCCAAAATCACCCCCAAAAACCACCCAAAATCCATCCCAAATCCAGCCCAAATTCACCCCAAAATCACCCCCAAAAATCACCCAAAATCCATCCCAAATCCAGCCCAAAATCACCCCCAAAATCACCCCAAATCCTGCCCAAATTCACCCCAAAATCACCCCAAAATCCATCCCAAATCCAGCCCAAAATCACCCCAAAAAAACCCCCAAAATAATCCCAAATCCAGCCCTGGGGAGCGTGGGGCATTCTGGGAGAGCGAGGTGCACACCAACGGCACCTGTGAGCCCCAAAAGACCCCAAAATCCCCCCCAAAAACCCCCCAAGTCCTGCCCAAATTCACCCCAAAATCACCCCAAAAATCACCCCCAAATTACCCCAAAATCCAGCCCGAATCCTCCCATGAGAGCCTTGAGATCCTGCGGGGGTCCCCAAAATCCCCAGGGTCTCCCCAAACTCCCCAGGGGTCTCCCCGAAACCCCTCGGGAATGCCCCAAAATCCCCCGGGGGTGTCCCCAAAAATCCCCGGGGTTGCCCAAAATCCCCTCAGGAATGCCCCAAAATCCCCTCGGGAATGCCCCAAAATCCCCTCAGGAATGCCCCAAACTCCCCCGGGGGCCTCACCAAAATCCCCTCGGGTCTCCTTAAACTCCCCTCGGGTCTCCCCAAAAATCCCCGGGGTCTCCCTGAAATCCCTCGGGAATGCCTCAAACTCCCCGGGGGGGATCCCCAAAAATCCCTGGGGTTGCCCCAAAATCCCCTTGGATTCCCCAAACTCCCCCTGGGGGTCTCCCCAAACTCCCCAGGGGTCTCCCTGAAACCCCTCAGGAATGCCCCAAACTCCCCCGGGGGTGTCCCCAAAAATCCCCGGGGTCTCCCTGAAACCCCTCGGGAATGCCCCAAACTCCCCTCGGGTCTCCCCAAAATCCACGGGGGACTCCTCAAAATCCCCGGGGGCCTCCCCAAAATCCCCCGGGGGGGTCCCCAAAAATCCCCAGGATTGCCTCAAAATCCCCTCGAGCCTCCCCAAAATCCTTGGGTCTCCCCAAAATCCCCTCGAGCCTCCCCAAACTCACCTGGGACTCCCCGAAACCCCTCGGGAATGCCCCAAACTCCCCCCGGGGGTCCCCAAAAATCCCCGGGGGTGTCCCCAAAACCCCTCTAAACTCCTCGAGGGTGCCCCAAACTCCCTGGGGGCCTCCCCAAAATCCCCTTGGGTCTCCCCAAACTTCCCCTGGGGGTCTCCCCAAAAATCTCCGGGGTCTCCCCGCAACCCCTCAGGAATTCCCCAAACTCCCCGGGAGTGTCCCCAAAATCCCCTCAGGAATGCCCCAAACTCCCTGAGGGGATCCCCAAACTCCCCTTGCGTCTCCCCGAAACCCCTCGGGAATGCCCCAAAATCCCCTCGGGTCTCCCCAAAATCCTCGGGTCTCCCCAAAAT
Organism: Agelaius tricolor; assembly: GCF_023055355.1. Taxonomy (NCBI): domain Eukaryota; kingdom Metazoa; phylum Chordata; class Aves; order Passeriformes; family Icteridae; genus Agelaius; species Agelaius tricolor. The sequence continues at coordinate 82,336 of NW_027269414.1, read as the reverse complement.
CCCCTCGGGTCTCCCCAAACTCCCCGGGGGTCTCCCCAAAATCCCCTCAGGAATGCCCCAAACTCCCCGGGGGTCTCCCCAAAATCCACGGGGTCTCCCCAGAATCCCCTCGGGCCTCCCCAAAAATCCCCAGGGTGTCCCCGAAATCCCTCGGGAATGCCTCAAACTCCCCGTGGGTGTCCCCAGAATCCCTGGAGTTGCCCCAAACTCCCCGGGGTCCTCCCCAAACTCCCCAGGGTCTCCCCAAAACCCCTCGGGAATGCCCCAAACTCCCCCTGGGGGTCTCCCCAAAATCCTCTCGGGTCTCCCCAAAATCCCCGGGGTCCTCTCCAAACTCCCCGGGAGTGTCCCCAAAATCCTCGGGTCTCCCCAAAATCCCCTCGAGCCTCCCCAAACTCACCTGGGTCTCCCCGAAACCCCTCAGGAATGCCCCAAATCCCCCTGGGGTCTCCCCAAATCCCCCTGGGGTCTCTCCCCAAACCGTGACCCCCCTCCCTCCCCGTTGTTGTCCCTCAGTGCTGCCGCGCCCCGCGGGCGGCTTCGCCACCGAGGGTTGGTTCATCGGCTTCGTCAGCGCCGCGGTGCTGCTGCTCCTGCTCCTCCTCATCCTCTGCTTCATCAAACGCAGCAAGGGGGGCAAGTATTCGGGTGAGCCCGGAGCCCCCCCGGGAAACCCCCCAAAAACCACCCAAAAATCCATCCCAAATCCAGCCCAAAATCACCCCAAAATAAACCCCAAATCCAGCCCAAAATCACCCCAAAATAAACCCCAAATCCGGGAACCCAAACCCCCGGGAACTCCCAGGGAACCCCCCAGGAGCCCCCCGGGAACCCCCCCAGGATCCCCCCCGGGAACCCCCTGGGAACCCCCCGGGAACCCCCCGGGAACCCCCTGGGAACCCCCTCGGGAACCCCCCCGGGACCCCCCCGGGATCCCCCCTGGGAAACCCCCCCGGGAACCCCCCCGGGAACCCCCCCGGGAACCCCCCCTGGGAACCCCCTGGGAACCCCCCGGGAACGGCGGGGGCTCCACGGGGATGGGATTGGTGGAGGTTTGGGAATTTGGGGGGTTTGGGGTGTGGAGAGGGGGTCCTGGGGGGGTTTGGGGGAGGTTTGGGGTTTTGGGGGGTCCTGGAGGGGGCATTGGGGGGTTGGGGAGTTCTTGGGGGGTGTTTGAGGCATTTGGGAATTTGGGGGGAATTTGGGGGGTCTGGGAATTTGGGGGTTTGGTGGAGGTTTGGGAATTTGGGTGGTCCTGAGGGGTTTGGGGGATTTGGGAAATTGGGGGGGTCCTGAAGGGAATTTGGAGTTTTGGGGGGTCCTGAGGGGGGGTTTGGGGTCTTGGGGAGTCCTGGGGTTTGGGGGGGTCCTGAGGGGAGGTTTGGGAATTTGGGGGGTCCTGGGAGGGGCGGTTTGGGGAGGTTTGGGAATTTGGGGGGTCCTGGGAGGGGCGGTTTGGGGAGGTTTGGGAATTTGGGGGTTTGGTGGGGGTTTGGGGTTTTGGGGTGTCCTGGGGGGCAGCTTGGTAATTTGGGGGGTCCTGGAAGTGGGGATTGGGGTTTTGGGGGGTCCCCAACTTCTGACGGAATTGGGGGGGGGGGGGTCCCCAAGGTCTGATGGAATTGGGGAGGGGTCCCCGAGGTCTGAGGGAATTGGGGGGGGGTCCCCAGGGTCTGAGGGATTTGGGGAGGGGTCCCCACGCTCTGAGGGGGTTGGGGAGGGGTCCCCAAGGTCTGAGGGATTTGGGGGGGGTCCCCGAGGTCTGAGGGGTTTGGGGGGGTCCCGGGGGTGCCGTGGCCCCCCCTGAGCGCAGGTGCCCCCCCAGTGAAGGACAAGGAGGACACGCAGGTGGACTCGGAGGCGCGGCCCATGAAGGACGAGACCTTCGGGGAGTACCGGTGAGAAAGGGGCGTGGCTTGGCCAAAATGGGCGTGGTTTGGCTTTTAATGGGCGTGGTTTGGCTTTAAATGGGCGTGGTTTCATGTAAATGGGTGTGGTCTGATCGGAGTGGGCGTGGCTTGGTGGAGGGGTTTATCGCAATTGACCGTGATCTGCCTTCCCACACTAATTAACCCGCTCATTAACTGCCCCCCTCATTAATTATTCACCCTCCTCACCAAATGCTAATTGCCCCTCTCTCATTAATCGCTCGCCGCTAATTGCCCTGGGCTAACGCAGGTCCCTGGAGAGGTAAGGGGGGTCTGGGGGGGTCATTGCACCCACGGGGGGGTCCCCAATCCCCTGGGGGGGGGTGGGGCCTGGGGGGGCATTGGGGGTCCTCAGGGCTGGGGGAGGGGTCCTCATCCATGTCATTCCCCTCCCCCCCACCACGCAGCCCCTCACAGCCTTCGTGGGGGACGTTGGATGGGTCAATGGATGGGTCAGTGGATGGGTCAATGGTTGGGTGTTGGTTGGGTCAGTAGTTGGGTCACTGGTTGGTCAATGGCTGGGTGTTCATCGATGGTTGGTCAGTGGTTGGGTGTTGGTTGGTCAATGGTTGGGTCAATGGTTGGTGAATGGTTGGTGAATGGTTGGGTCAGTGGTTGGGTGTTCATCGATGGTTGGTCAGTGGTTGGTCAATGGTTGGGTCAGTGGTTGGGTCAATGGTTGGGTCAATGGTTGGTCAATGGTTGGGTGTTCATCAGTGGTTGGTCAGTGGTTGGTCAATGGTTGGGTGTTCATCAATGGTTGGGTCAATGGTTGGGTCAATGGTTGGTCAATGGTTGAGTCATTGGTTGGGTGTTGATTGGTCAATGGTTGGTCAATGGTTGGGTGTTCATCAGTGATTGGTCAATGGTTGGTCAATGGTTGGGTGTTCATCAATGGTTGGTCAATGGTCAGGTCATTGGTTGGTCAGTGGTTGGTCAATGGTTGGTCAATGTTTGGGTGTTGGTTGGGTCAGTGGTTGGGTCAATGGTTGGTCAATGGTTGAGTCATTGGTTGGGTGTTGATTGGTCAATGGTTGGTCAATGGTTGGGTCAATGGTTGGTCAATGGTTGGGTCAGTGGTTGGGTCATTAGGTCAATGGTTGGGTCAGTGGGTGGGTCAATGGTTGGGTCTTTGGTTGGGTGTTGGTTGGGTCAATGGTTGGTCAATGGTTGGGTTAATGGTTGGGTCTGTGGCTGGGTCAATCTTTGATCATTGATTGGTCATTGATTGGGTCAATGTTTGATCATTGATTGATCATCAGTTGATCATTGATCGGTCACTGATCCCTGTCCCAGCGACAGCGAGGAGAAGGCCTCAGGCAGCTCGGGGCAATGATGGTTGGGTCAATGTCTGATTATTGATTGGTTATTGATTGGGTCAGTGGTTGGGTCAATGTTTGGTCATTGATCCCTGTCCCAGTGACGGCAAGGAGAAGGCCTCGGGCAGCTCGGGGCGCTGATGGTTGGGTTATTGATTGGGTCAATGTTTGATCATTGATCATTGATCGGTCATTGATCCCTGTCCCAGCGACAACGAGGAGAAGGCCTCGGGCAGCTCGGGGCGATGATGGTTGGGTTATTGATTGGGTCAATGTTTGATCATTGATCATCGATCGGTCATTGATTGGTTATTGATCCCTGTCCCAGCGACGGCGAGGAGAAGGCCTCGGGCAGCTCGGGGCGATGATGGTTGGGTTATTGATTGGGTCAATGTTTGATCATTGATCATTGATCACTGATCCCTGTCCCAGCGACGGCGAGGAGAAGGCCTCGGGCAGCTCGGGGCGCTGATGGTTGGGTTATTGATTGGGTCAATGTTTGATCATTGATTGATCATTGATCCCTGTCCCAGCGACGGCGAGGAGAAGGCCTCGGGCAGCTCGGGGCGCTCCCTGGGCGCGGCGGGCGCGGCGCTGGGCAGCGATGACAGCCTGGCCGGCTACGGCGGCAGCGCCGACGTGCAGTTCAACGAGGACGGCTCCTTCATCGGGCAGTACAGCGGCACCCGCGGCACGGCCGCCGGCAGCTCCGGCCCCGCCAGCCCCTCGGCCGCCGCCCCCCTCGACTGAGGGACCCCCGCCCGGGGGGGGCACCGGGGGCGGTGCCACGGCCATGGGGACGGGCAGAGGGGGCGGTGCTGGGGCCATGGTGGCAATGGGGACATCCCTGGGTCGTGGTGGGACACCCCAGTGTCACCATGGGGACCCCACAGCTCTGGGGACCCCCCTGATGTCACAATGGGACCCCCCCCATGTCATAGTGGGACCCCCCCCATTTTCACAATGGGACCCCCCCATGACCCTGGGGACCCCTCCTCAATGGGACCCCCAGTGTCACAGTGGGACCTCTTTGATCCTGGAGATCCCCCCAATGTCACAATGGGACTTCCTTGATCATGGAGACCCCCCAATGTCACAGTGGGACCCCCCCAATGTCACAGTGGGGACCCCCCATTTTCACAGTGGGACCCCCCAATGTCACAGTGGGGACCCCCCATTTTCACAGTGGGACCCCTCCTCAATGGGACCCCCAGTGTCACAGCGGGACCCCCCCAATGTCACAGTGGGACCCCCCCTCATTTTCACAGTGGGACCCCCATGACCCTGGGGACCCCTCCTCAATGGCACCCCCAATGTCACAGTGGGACCTCCTTGATCATGGAGACCCCCCCAGTGTCACAGTGGGACCCCCCCCCCAATGTCACAGTGGGGACCCCCCAGTGTCACAGTGGGACCCCTCCTCAGTGGGACCCCCACTGTCACAGCGGGACCCCCTTGATAATGGAGACCCCCCCCCCCCACTGTCACAGTGGGACCCCCCAGTGTCACAGTGGGACCCCCCCCCATTTTCACAGTGGAACCGCCCCATGACCCTGGGGACCCCTCCTCAATGGCACCCCCAGTGGCACAATGGGACCCCCCCAATGTCACAGTGGGGACCCCCCCATTTTCACAGTGGGACCCCTCCTCAGTGGGACCCTCCATGTCACAGTGGGACCCCCATGACCCTGGGGACCCCTCCTCAATGGGACCCCCCCAATGTCACAGTCGGACCCCCCCCCCCCCCCCACCAGCACTGGGGACCCCCCACCCATGACGTAGCAGGACCCCCATGACCCTGGGGACCCCCCCAGTGTCTCACTGGGACCCCCCCCCAAACCCAAGGGGGACCCCCACCCCCCCCCCCCCCATTTAAGGGCCCCCCCACCCCCTTCACTGCCAAAGGGGGGGTCCCTTAAGCGCCCCCCCCCCCAATTTGGGGGGGGTTGTTTGCAGTTGGTGGAGGGGGGGGGGGGGGCACAGGGACCCCCCAAAAACACCTCACAGCGGGGGGGGGGGAAGGTGGGGACCCCCCCCCTCCGTTGGACTCAGCCAAAAAAATCCCCCCCCCCCCCTCCTCCCCCCCGCGCTGGATTTTTGGGGGGGGGGGGGTCTGGACACGGGGGGGGCTCTGCAGACCAAAATTGGGGGGCAAGGGGGGATTTTGCGCCCCCCCCCCCCCAAGATTTTAGACCCCCCCCCCTCATCTTCCTTCACTCCTCCGATACCCCCCCCCAAAAAAAAAAAAAAAAAAAAATTGGGGGGGGGTTTTTTTTGGGGTGGGGGTGGGGGGTCCCACCACGCCCCCCCCCCACCCCCCCAAATTTCTGAATGCATCTCACGGCGCGGCCTTGGCAACCTCACACGAGCCGGCGGGGGGGGGTCTGCACCCCGAACCCCCCCCCTGCACCCCAAAACCCCCCCCGGGCCCCTCCCTGAACCCCAAAACCCCCCCCCCATCCCAAAACTCCCCCAAATCCCCACGGGGGGGGGTCCCGATTCCAACCCCCCCCTCCCCCCGCGCTGTGTCGTAGCTTTGTAGCCCCCCCCCCCCCCAATGTGTGCGGTGCCCCCCCCCCTCCCCAAACCCCCTTTTTATGGGAAAAAAAAGAAGCGGAAAAATTGGTCCAAAGGGCCCCAAAAACGGCAGCCGAGCCCCCCTTCCCCTCCCCCATCTCGTGTGACCCCTCCCCCCCAATGTGTGACCCCCTCCCCTCCCCCCCCGAGCAAAAAGCGCCAAAATTACGCGGAGCAAAAAAAAAAAAATTGCAAAAAAAAAAAAACCAACCCCCCCCCAAAAATATAAAAAAATTGTGGGGGGGAAAAAGCCCCAAAAATAAAGAAAGAACTGCCGGGAAAAGGCTGGGGGTGATTTTGGGGAGGGGGCTATGCCGGGGGGGGGGATATAGGGGGTCTATAGGGGATGGGGGTCCTGTAGGGGGTCTTGGGGAGGTTTTTAGTGGGTCTGGGGGCGTCTTTAAGGGGATTTGGGGGAGCTCTGGGGGGTCTGTAGGGAATTTGGGGGGGTTTGGGGGGCTATAGGGGGTCTTGGGGGTTCTTTGAGGGGGTTTTTGGGGGGGTCTTTGAGGGGCCTATAGGGAGGTCTATAGGGGATGTGGGGTGGGTTATGGGGGGGCTATAGGGAGTCTTTGAGGGGATTTGGGGGGCTATAGGGGGTCTATAGGAGATGTGGGGTGGATTATGGGGGACTCTGGGGGGTCTTTGAGGGGATGGAGGTCTTGGGGGGCTATAGGGGGGGTCTTTGAGGGGATTTAGGGGGTCCATAGGGGCTCTTGGGGGGTTATGGGGGTCTGTAGGGATTTTGGGGGGCTATAGGGGGTCTGGGGTCTGTAGGTTCTGTGGGAGGGGTCTCTGGGGTCTCTGGGGGTCTTTGGGGTCCGCCCAGGGAGTGGGCGTGGCCTCGGGGAGTGGGCGCGGCTTCGCTAAAAGGGCGCGATCGCCGTGACCACGCCCACATTGACCGCGCCTCGTTCACAACCCAACCACACCCACATTGATATTTGCATTGACCACGCCTCCTAAGCGCGACCACACCCACATTGGCCACGCCTCCTTCACAGTTCTGACCACGCCTCCCTCACTGCTGATAGTCTCCCTCACGCTTGGCCACGCCCATCGCCACCTGGCCACGCCCCTCCCTTCACGTTAGACCACGCCCCCTCCCCTCACGCCTGGCCACGCCCCCTCCCCTCACGGCCGCCGCGGCCGGACCGGCCCGAACCGGGGCCGGAACCGGGGCCGGAACCGGAGCCGGAACCGGAACCAGAACCGGAACCAGAACCGGAAACAACAGCCCCGGCCCCGAGCGCGGGAACCGCCCCCGGGCGGCGGAACCGGCCCCGGAGCCGCCCCCGAGCCCCCGGCCCCGAGCCCGCCATGAGGGCCGGGGGGGGGGCGCGGGGCGGGCGCTGCCGCCCCCCCGGGCGAGGGGGGCGAGGCTGAGGCGGCGGCGGGGCCGGGGGCGGGGGGGGGTCCCCGGGGGTGAGGGGGGGTCGCAGGTGAGGGGGGGTCCCGCCATGGGCTGCAACATGTGCGTGGTGCAGAAACCGGAGGAGCAGCACCGGGTGATGCTGCAGGTACCGGGATGTGAGGGGGAAATGTGGGGAGGGGGCGATGGGTGGGGGTTCAGTGGGGAGGGGGCTGCAGGGGCCGGGGTGTGAGGGGGAAATGTGGGGAGGGGGCGAGAGTCAATGGGGAGGGGTCAGTGGGGAGGGGGCTGCAAGGACCGGGATGGGGATAAATGGGGAGGGGGCTGCAGGGACCGGGATATGAGGGGGAATTGTGCGGAGGGGGCGAGGGGACGGGGTGAACAGGGGTAAAATGGGGAGGGGGCTGCAGGGACCGGGATAGGGATAAATGGGGCTGGGGGCTCGGGGGCTGCAGGGACCGGAATGGGGGAAATCCGGGGAGGGGGCGTGGGGGGGGGGGGAATGGAGGTAAATGGGGAGGGGTCGAGGGGGTGAATGAATGGGGAGGGGGCTGCAGGTAGCGGGGTAGGGAAGGAGAAATGGGGAGGGGGCTCGGGGGAGAATGGGGGAAGGAAGGGAAATGGGTCTGGGGGCTCGGGGAAGAATGAATGGGGAGGGAATGTGGGAATTGAGGGAGTGGGGAGAAGGGAAATGAGTCTGGGGGCTCGGGGGGGGGGGAATGAATGGGGAGAGGGGCTGCGAGTGGGGGAAGGGGGAAGAAAATGGGTCTGGGGGCTCGGGGGACAGGTAAAAGAGAGACAATTTGGGGAGGGGGCTAGGCCAGGTAAAAATGGGTCTGGGGGCTTCAGGGCCAGGTAAAGGGGGGGGGAACAGGTGAGGGGGGGGAGGGGTCGCTGTGGATTTTGGGGGGGGGGGTCCCGGTGTCCCCCTCGCCCCCCGCCCCTCGGTTGCCATGGGAACCGCGCCCGCCGCTTCCGGGCGAGCCGCAGACAATGGAGGGGTGGGCGGGGGTCTCGGGGGGGGCTTTGGGGAAGATCCGGGGGGGATTTTTTAGGGTTGGGGTCGGGGGTCGCGGTGGGGAATGGGGGAGGGAGAAGGGGGGGGGCCGCGGCTGAATTTTGGGGAGGGGGCGGGGTGGGTTTGGGAGGGGTTTAGGGAGGGGTTTGGGGACAATGGAGACACCCGGGGATTGGGGGGGGGGGGTGTGGGGAATTTGAGGAGGGGTCCTGACCCCCCCCACCCACCCCCTCTCAGGTGAGCGGGAAGGAGGGGTCGCGCCGGGGGGGGCCCCCGGGGGGGCTCCAAGGAGCCGCTGGTGCTGCAGGTGCTGAGGAGGAGCCCCCGGGGCCAGGCCGGAGCCCACCCCCCCACCCTCGGCATGGGGAGGGGGAGGGGGGCCGGGACCCCCGCCCCAAATTGGGGCCGGGGGGGCGGGGCTGGTGGACAGCGGCACCCAGACGGACATCAGCTTCGAGAGCCGGCTGGGGGGGGGCGAGCCGTGAGTGAACGGGGGGGGGGGGGGGACACACCCGGGGACCCCCAGGGACCCCCCCCCCTTGGGGCTTGGAACCACCCCAGAGACCCTCAGGGACCCTCAGGGACCTCCCCTTGGGGCTTGGAACCACCCCAAAGACCCTCAGGGACCCCCCCCCTTGGGGCTTGGAACCACCCCAGAGACCCCCGGAACTTTGGGGACCCCCCCCCCTTGGGGCTTGGAATCCTCCCCCAGAGACCCCCGGGCACCCAGGGACCCTCAGAGACCATCAGGGACCCCCCCCTTGGGGCTTGGAATCCTCCCCCAGAGACCCCCGGGCACCCAGGGACCTCCCCTTGGGGCTTGGAACCACCCCAGAGACCCCCGAATCTGTGGGACCCCCCCCCCTTGAGCCTTGGAACGCCCACAGAGACCCCCGGACCCCCCAGGGACCCCCAGGGACCCCCCCCGCCCTTGGGCATTGGAACCACCCCAGAGACCCCCGCACACCCAGGGACCCCCCCTTGGGGCTTGGGATCCTCCCTAGGGACCCCCAGGGACCCCCCCCACCTTTGGGGCTTGGAATCCTCCCCAGACCCCCCCCCAGATATTTGGGGGACCCCCCCTTGGGCCTTGGAACCCCTCAGAGACCCCCAGATCCTTGGGGACCCCCGGGTGGGGCTGGTGGGGACCCCTGGACCCCTCCCCCCTTGAGCCTTGGAACCCCCCCAGATCTTTGGGACCCCCCCTTGGGGCTTGGAACCCCCCCCAGACCCATTTTGGGCTGTCCCACCCTGCCAGGACCCCCCCATTGTGACTCCTTTGAGACCCCAGACCCATTTTGGGCTGTCCCACCCTGCCAGGACCCCCCCATTGTGACTCCTTTGAGACCCCAGACCCATTTTGGGGGTTTCCCCCCTGTAGAGACACCCCCCATTTTAACCCCTTTGAGACCCCAGACCCATTTTAGGGAGTGCCCCCCCCTCAGAGACCAATCAGGGTCCCCCCATTTTAACCCCTCTAAGCCCCCAGACCCATTTTGGGATGTCCCCCCCAGAGCCCCCCATTGTGACCCCTTTGAGACCCCAGACCCATTTTGGGATGTCCCCCCCAGACCTCCCCATTGTGACCCCTCTGAGCCCCCAGACCCATTTTAGGGGGTGTCCTCCCCTCAGAGACCAATCAGGATCCCCCCATTGTGACGCCTTTGAGAGACCCCAGACCCATTTTGGGCTGTCCCACCCCCCAGACCCCCCCATTTTAACCCCTCTGAGACCCCAGACCCATTTTGGGATGTTCCACCCTTCCAGGACCCCCCCATTGTGACTCCTTTGAGCCCCCAGACTCATTTTAGGGGGTGCCCCCCCCTCAGAGACCAATCAGGGTCCCCCCATTTTAACCCCTCTAAGCCCCCAGACCCATTTTGGGCTTTCCTATCCCCCCCAGACCCCCCCATTTTAACCTTTCTGAGACCCCAGACCCCTTTTGGGGATGTCCCCCCCAGACCCATTTTGCCCCCCAGGCCCCCCAAAACCCTTTTTGAGGCCCAACCCCCCCCCCGAGACCCCTCCCCAAACCCTTCGGGACCCCTCCCCCACCCTGGGACCCCTCCCCTGATATTTTTCTGCCCCCCCCAGGCCCCCCCTCCCCCAGGATTATTTTGACCCCACGGATTTGGGGGAGCCCGAGCGCCCCGAGGAGCTGGAATATGAGGTGGGGGTCCTGGGGGGGGGGCTGGGGATTGTTGGGGGGTCCTGAATATTTTTGGGGGGGGTCCTGAATATTTTGGGGGGGTCCTGAGTCTTTTTTGGGGGGGTTTGGGAACCCCAAAGTGGAAAAAAATGAGTAAAAAATGAATTTATTGGGGAGGGGAGGGGCCGGGAAATTGGGGGGGGGGTCCTGGGGGTGTCCTGGATTTTTTGGGGGGGTCCTGAGTCTTTTTTGGGGAGGGATTGGGAGAATTTTAAGAAGTTTGGGACCCCCAGAAATGGAAAAAAAGGAGCCAAAAATGAATTTATTGGGGAGGGGGGAGACTGGGAAATTGGGGGGGGGGTTCTGGGGGTGTCCTGGATTTTTTGGGGGGGTCCTGAGCCTTTTTGGGGGGGGTCCTGAGCCTTTTTTGGGGGGGCATTGGGAGAATTTTAAGAAGTTTGGGACCCCCAGAAAAGGAAAAAAAGGAGCCAAAAATGAATTTATGGGGGAGGGGGAAGTTGCAGGAGGGGGCTGGGAATTGAGGGGGGGTCCCGGGGGGTTCTGGGGGGTCCCGGGGGGGTCCTGGGGGTCCCCCTGACCCCTCTCCCCCCCCCCAGGAGGTGGAGCTGTACAAAACCAGTCACAAACTGGGAATCACCGTCTGCTACCGCACGGACGGCGAGGAGGACCCCGGCATCTACGTGGGGGAGGTCTGCTGGGGAGGGGGAAAAGCCTAAAAAAGAGCCTAAAATATAGCCTAAAAATAGCCTAAAAATATCCTAAAATATTAAAAAAAATATCCTAAAATATACTAAAAAATATACTAAAAATATCCTAAAAGATAGCCCCAAAAATCCTAAAAAATATCCTAAAAAATATCCTAAAAAATAGCCTAAAATATCCAAAAAAATATCCTAAAAAATACTAAAAAATATCCTAAAAAATAGCCTAAAATATACTAAAAATATACTAAAATATCCTAAAAATTATCCTAAAATATCCTAAAAAATATCCTAAAAAATACTAAAAAATAGCCTAAAAACTAACCTAAAATATCCTAAAAAATATCCTAAAATATCCTAAAAAATAGCCTAAAATATCCTAAAAATAGCCTAAAATATCCTAAAAAATATCCTAAAAAAATCCTAAAAAATAGCCCCAAAAATCCTAAAAATATCCAAAAAATACCCTAAAAAATATCCTAAAAAATACCCTAAAAATTATCCTAAAATATCCTAAAAATAGCCTAAAAATTATCCTAAAATATCCTAAAAAATATCCTAAAAATATCCTAAAAATATCCTAAAAATATCCTAAAAAATCCTAAAAAATATCCTAAAAATATCCTAAAATATCCTAAAAATATACTAAAAAATATCCTAAAATATCCTAAAAAATATCCTAAAAAATATCCTAAAAAATCCTAAAATATACCACCAAGATATCCTAAAAAATATCCTAAAAAATATCCTAAAAAATCCTAAAATATACCACCAAGATATCCTAAAAAATATCCTAAAAAAAATCCTAAAAAATATTCTAAAAAACCCCCCAAAATCCCTCAAGGAGTCATTAAAAAATCCTTAAAAAATCCCCCAATAAATCCTTAAAAATTGCCTCAAAAAATCCTAAAAATTTCCCCAAGAAATCCTAAAAAAAACCCTAAAAATCCTAAAAAAACTCCCAAAAATCCTAAAAAAAATCCCAAAAATCCTAAAAAAAAATCCTAAAAAAATTTTTAAAAATCCCAAAAAATAAAAATAAAAAATCCTAAAGAATCCCCCAAGTCCTCATGAAAAATCCTCAAAAATTTGGGTTTTTTTGTCCCCTCAGGTGAATCCCAACAGCATCGCAGCCAAGGACGGGCGGATCCGGGAGGGAGACAGGATCGTGCAGGTTTGGGATTTGGGATTTTGGGGGAATTTGGGGGAAATTGGGGATAAATTGGGGATAAATTGGGATTCTGGGGGAATTTTGGGGGAAATTTTGGGGGAATTTTGGGGATTCTGGGGGGAATTTGGGGCCAATTTTGGTGATTTTGGGGGGAAATTTGGGGGGAATTTTGGGGATTCTGGGGTTAATTTGGGGCCAATTTTGGGGGGAAATTTTGGGGGAATTTTGGGGATTCTGGGGGGAATTTGGGGCCAATTTTGGTGATTTTGGGGGGAATTTTGGGGATTCTGGGGTGAATTTGGGGCCAATTTTGGGGGGGAATTTTGGGGATTCTGGGGTTAATTTGGGGCCAATTTGGGGGGAAATTTTGGGGGGATTTTGGGGATTCTGGGGGAATTTGGGGCCAATTTTGGTGATTTGGGGGGAAATTTTGGGGTGAATTTGGGGCCAATTTTGGTGATTTTGGGGGAAAATTTTGGGGGAATTTTGGGGATTCTGGGGTGAATTTGGGGCCAATTTTGGTGATTTTGGGAGAAATTTTGGGGATTCTGGGGTGAATTTGGGGCCAATTTTGGTGATTTGGGGGGAATTTCGGGGGGGATTTTAGGGAGATTTGGGTGGGAATTTGGGGAGGAATTTTGGGGGGATTTTGGGGATTCTGGGGGGAATTTGGGGCCAATTTTGGTGATTTTGGGGAAATTTGGGGGGATTTTGGGGATTCTGGGGTGAATTTGGGGCCAATTTTGGTGATTTTGGGGAAATTTGGGGGGATTTTGGGGATTCTGGGGGGAATTTGGGGCCAATTTTGACAATTTGGGGGGGATTTTGGGGATTTGGGAGGGAATTTGGGGAGAATTTGGGGAATTTGGGGGGATTTTAAGGGGATTTGGGTGGGAATTTGGGGATTTTGGGGGGATTTTAGGGGGATTTGGGCATTTTGGGGGGATTTGGACGGGAATTTTGGGAGGATTTAGGGATTTTGGGGGTATTTTTGGGGGGGAATTTGGGGAGGATTTTGGGACGTTTTGGGGGGAATTTGGGGATGTTTTGGGGGAGGATTTTGGGGAGGATTTTGGGACATTTTGGGCAGGAATTTGGGGGAATTTGGAGGCAATTATGGCAATTTGGGGCATTTTGGGGGCAATTTGGGAGGAAATGGAAGGATTTTGGGTGGATTTGTGGAGATTTTGTGTGGATTTAAGGAGATTTTGGGTGAATTTGTGGAGATTTGGGGTGAATTTGTGGAGATTCTGGGGTGAATTTGACCAAAACCCCCAAGAATTCGCGGGCGATTTGGGGCATTTTGGGCGCAATTTGGGCACAATTTGGGGCATTGTGGGGGGGATTTGGGAGGAAATGGAAGGATTTTGTGTGGATTTGAGGAGATTTTGTGTGGATTTGAGGAGATTTTGGGTGGATTTAAGGAGATTTTGGGGTGAATTTTTGGAGATTCTGGGGTGAATTTGACCAAAACCCCCAAGAATTCGCGGGCGATTTGGGGCATTTTGGGCGCAATTTGGGCACGATTTGGGGCATTGTGGGGGAATTTGGGAGGAAATTGAAAGATTTTGGGTGGATTTGGGAGGAAATTTAAGGATTTTGGGTGGATTTGAGGAGATTTTGTGTGGATTTTTGGAGATTTTTGGGTGGATTTGTGGAGATTCTGGGGTGAATTTGACCAAAACCCCCAAGAATTCGCGGGCGTTTTGGGGCATTTTGGGCGCAATTTGGGCACAATTTGGGGCATTGTGGGGGGGATTTGGGGGAAAATTGAAGGATTTGGGGTGGATTTAAGGAGATTTTGGGGTGAATTTTTGGAGATTTTGGGGTGAATTTGTGAAGATTCTGGGGTGAATTTGACCAAAACCCCCAAGAATTCGCGGGCGATTTGGGGCATTTTGGGCGCAATTTGGGCACAATTTGGGGCATTTTGGGGGCAATTTGGGAGGAAATGGAAGGATTTTGGGTGGATTTAAGGAGATTTTGGGTGGATTTGTGGAGATTTTGGTGTGAATTTGAGGAGATTTTGGGGTGAATTTGTGGAGATTTTGGGGTGAATTTGTGGAGATTCTGGGGTGAATTTGACCAAAACCCCCAAGAATTCGCGGGCGATTTTTGGGTGAAATTTTGGCCATTTTGATGAACTCACCCCCTTCCCTCCCCCCCTCCCCGACCTCCTCCATTTGAGGAGGGGTCCCTGGGGCCTCCCCCTCCCCACATTTCAGATCAATGGGGTGGAGATCCAGGACCGGGAGGAGGCCGTGGCCTTCCTGACCCGTGAGCAGCAAACCAACATCTCCCTGCTGCTGGCCCGGCCCGAGAGCCAGGTGGGGCTGGGGGCGCCCCCAAACTGGGGAGGGGTCCCCAAAGCTGGGCAGGGGTCCCCAAAGCTGGGGAGGGGTCCCCAAAAATGGGCAGGGTCCCCAAAACTGGGCAGGGGTCCCCAGAGCCGGGCAGGGGTCCCCAAAACTGGGGAGGAGTCCCCAAAACTGGGGAGGGGTCCCCAAAGCTGGGGAGGGGTCCCCAAATCTGGGGAGGGGTCCCCAAAACCGGGCAGGGGTCCCCACAACTGGGGAGGGGTCCCCAAAACTGGGGAGGGGTCCCCAAAGCTGGGGAGGGGTCCCCAAATCTGGGAGGGGTCCCCGAAACCGGGCAGGGGTCCCCGAAACTGGGGAGGGGTCCCCAAAACTGGGGAGGGGTCCCCAAAACCGGGCAGGGGTCCCCGAAACTGGGGAGGGGTCCCCAAAACTGGGGAGGGGTCCCCAAAGCTGGGCAGGGGTCCCCAAAGCTGGGCAGGGGTCCCCAAAACTGGGGAGGGGTCCCGGGGGGGCTGGGGAGGGGTCCCCGGGGGGTTTGGGAGCAGCAAAGGTGGAAAAAAATGGAGGCAAAAAATGATTGATAGGGGAATTTGGGGAGGGGTCCCGAGGGTTTTTGGGGGGGTCCCTGGGTGTCCCTGGGGGGTCCCTGTGGGTCCCTGGGTGTCCCTATGGGTGTCCCTATGGGGGTCCCTGGGGGTCCCTGGGTTTCCCTGGGTGTCCCTATGGGTCCCTGAGGGTCTCTGGGGTCTCGGGGGGTCCCTGTGGGTCTCAGGGGTCCCTGGGTGTCCCTATGGGTCCCTATGGGTGTCCCTGGGTGTCCCTGGGGGTCCCGGGGGTCTGGGGGGGGTCCCTGAGGGGCTCTGGGGAGGTCTGGGGGGGTCCCTGTGGGTCCCTGGGTGTCCCTGTGGGGTCTCTGGGTGTCCCTATGGGTGTCCCTGGGTGTCCCTGGGTGTCCCTGGGGGTGTCCCTGGGTGTCCCTCTGGGTCCCTATGGGTGTCCCTGGGTGTCCCTGAGGGTCTCTGGGGTCTCGGGGGGTTCCGGGGGTCCCTGGGTGTCCCTGTGGGTCCCTGTGTGTCCCTGGGGGTCCCTATGGGTGTCCCTGGGTGTCCCTGGGTGTCCCATGGGTGCTGCCCCCTCCCCAGCGCTGGCGGGACAGTGACCGCGAGGATTTCCTGGATGGGTTCGGCTCCGATGAGGACCCCGAGATCAGGGGGGCCTGGACCCCCCCCGGGCAGGTGAGAAATGGGGAAATGGGGGGAAAATGGGAAAAAATGGGGGGAAAATGGGGGAAAAATGGGAAAAAATGGGGGGAAATGGGGGGGAAATGGGAAAAATGGGGGAAAATGGGGGGGGAAATGGGGGAAAATGGGGGGAAAATGGGAAAAGTGGGGGGAAATGGGAATTGGGGGGGCAAAAAAATAGGGGGAAAATGGGGGAAAATGGGTAAAAATGGGGGAAAATGGGGGGAAAATGGGAATGGGGGGGCTAAAAATGGGGGGGGAAATGGAGGAAAATGGGGGAAAATGGGAAAAATGGGGGAAAATGGGAATTGGGGAGGGTAAAAAATGGGGGGGGAATGGGATTTGGGAGGGGAAAAATGGGGGGGTGGTGAAAAATGGAGAAAATGGGAATTGGGAGGGAAAAAATGGGGGGGGGGAGTGGGAAAAATGGGAATTGGGAGGAAAAAAAGGAAATTGTGAGGGGAAAAATGGGGAGAAATGGGAATTGGGAGGGGGGAAAGGGGAATAATGGGGATGGGGATAAAAATGGGGGGAAAATGGGAATTGGATGAAAAAAAAATGGAAATTGGGAGGGGGGGAAAGGGGCAAAAATGGGGATAGGAGTTAAAAAAAGGGGGAAAAATGGGAATTGGGGATGATTCAAATGGGTCTGGGGGATCCCAAGGGGAGGGGAAGGGGCTGGGAGGGAATTGGGGAGGGGGGTCCCGGGATGGCGATGAGAAATTGGGGGGGGCTTTAAAGAGGGGGGGGCTATAAAGGGGTCCTGGGGGGGGGTCCCTGCTCATTTTGGGGGGGTTTAAAGGGGTCCTGGGGGGGGGGGTCCGTGCTCATTTTGGGGGGGTTTAAAGGGGGGGGGGGCTATAAAGGGGTCCTGGGGGGTCCCTGCTCATTTTGGGGGGTCCCCCCCCAGCCCCCCAGCCCGGCCACGCCCGGCGGCGGCCGCGGGGCCGAGCCCGACAGCGGCGTGGGGCGCACGGACGAATCCACGCGCAACGAGGAGAGCTCGGAGCACGATCTGCTGGGCGAGGAGGCCGGCGAGGGGCCCCCTCCGCCCCCTCGGCCTCCCCCGCCTCGCCGCGAACCCCAAAACCCCCAAAATTCACCCCAAAACCCACCCCGGCTCCACGCAAAACCCGGCGCTGGATTAGCGGCGGCGGCGCGGAGCGGCTCCGGCTCCAGCTGCGGGTCGGCGGGAAGAGCCGGCAGCGGAGCGGGCGGGCGGCGCGGAACGGCGGGCTTAGAACCAGGCTTAGAACCGGGCTTTGAAGCGGGCTTAGAAGCGGGGTTAAGGCCGGGTTTAGGGCCGGGTTTGGGTTTAGGGCCGGGTTTGGGTTTAGGGCCGGGTTTGGGGGCCCGGCTCGGCCTCTCCGCCGCTGGCCGCGCTGAGCCCCGCGGAGCTGCGGCGCTACCGGGCCCTGCGCGGGCGCTGCGCGGGGCCCGCGGGCCGGGCGGAGCTGGCGCGGCTCGAGGAGGAGCTGCGGCACCTGGAGTTCAAATGCCGGCACCTCCTGCGGGCCCAGCAGCTGGAGCGGCTCCGGGAGCGAGGCCGCCGAGCCTGGCGAGAGCCCAGGCCGGGCGTGGAGGGCCCTTTGGCCGATATCGCCGAAGCTCCGGAACGCGACAGCACCAGCGCCTACAACACCGGCGAGAGCTCCCGCAGCTCCCCGCTCCTGCTGCGGGCCGGCCTCGGAGCCGCTCCGCCACCTCCACCACCACCGCCGCCCTCCGGAGCTCCGGGCAGCGCTAAAGGGCCCCGGGGGAAGCGGCCAGGCCGGGACCGGCTGCTCAAAGCTCGGGCCATCAAAATCCTGGAGGAACGCGGCGGCTCCACGGATGACGACGCGCGGAGCGAGCTGAAAACCGGGCGCTACTGGAGCCGCGAGCAGCGCAAGCAGCACCTGGCCCGGGCTCGGGAGCAGCGCAGGCGCCGGGAGCTGCTGCTCCAAGGGCGGCCCGAGCTCCCCGCAGGGCCCGCGGGGGTCCCGGGGGTCGCGGAGGTGGCGCCCCCTCCTCAACACGGGCAGGGGTCGCGGCGGGGGCTGCGCAAGAGGAGCCGGCGCATCCTGGATAATTGGGTGACGATCCAGGAGATGATGCTGGCACAGCACGGGGGGCGCCTGGAGCACCCCCTGCTCTCGGTCACCACCGTGTGACACCCGCGGGGGCTTGGGGACATCGTGGGCGGAGGCTTTGGGGACGGAAAAATTCCTCAAATCGCCCAAAAAATCCTCAAATCGCCCCCAAAATTCCTCAAATCCCCACCAAAATTCCTCAATTCCCCCCCCAAAATTTTCTCGTGGTCTCGCCCAGCGCTGTCCCCACTCGGGGTCTCTGTCCCCTCTCGGGGTCTCTGTCCCCACTCGGGGTCTCTGTCCCCTCTCGGGGGTCTCTGTCCCCTCTCGGGGGTCTCTGTCCCCTCTCGGGGTCTCTGTCCCCACTCGGGGGTCTCTGTCCCCTCTCGGGGGTGTCTCTGTGTCCCCTTTGTCCCCAAGCACAAATTGAGGAGGGGTCGCCCCCCTCTCTTGTCCCCCGTTGTGGTGTCTGTGGCCGTGCTTAGTTTTGGGGTTCTTTAGGGTTTTTTCAGGGGTTTTTTTACACATTTTTGGGTCATTTCTTCCCCTCTCTCTCTCTCCTTTAGGGCTGGGAGGGTCCCACCCAAGAGGCCAAACCAGCCCTGGACCCCCGCACCCCAAAAAAATCAACAAAAACAACAAAAAAACCCCAAAAAATGAAAAAAAAAAATCGTGGGGTGTTTCCCCCTCCCCTCCCCCACCTCTGTCTGTGTCTGTCGGGGGGGGAGGGGCCGCATTTGGGAATGAAGGAAAAACAAGAAAACCTCGTTTTTACTCATTTCAGCCATTTTTGTGCAGCCTCGTGTTTGGGGGTTTGGGAGGGAAAAATTTGGGGATCCCCAAAAATGGGGGTGGGGGTGGTAAAGGTTGGGGAGGGTCCCCAAAAAATGCAGGGGACAAAATTTGGGGAGAGGGAAAATTTGGGGATTTGTCCCGACCTTCTGGGGAGGGTAAAAATGGGGAAAAAGTGGGGATTTGGGGTAAAGAATGGGAATTTGGGGGTAAAAAAAATGGGAATTTGGGGGTAAAAAATGGGAATATGGAGGTAAAAAAATGGGAATTTGGAGGTTAAAAAAATGGGAATATGGGGGTAAAAAAACCCGGGAATTTGGGGGTAAAAATGGGAATTTGGGGGTAAAAAATGGGAATATGGGGGTAAAAAAAATGGAAATTTGGAGGTTAAAAAATGGGAATTTGGAGGTTAAAAAAATGGGAATATGAGAGTAAAAAATGGGAATATGGGGGTAAAAAATGGGAATTTGGGTTAAAAAAACGAAGGGAAAATGGGAATTGGGGGATAAAAAAGGGGGGAAATGGGAATTGGGGAGGGAAAATGGAAATTGTGGGGTAAAGAATGAGGTAAAAATGGGAATTGGGTGTGGAAAAACAAATAAAAACCAACCAAGATCTGGGGACTGCACCCCAAAAATCCCCAGGGCCAAACCTTGGGGACCCCCTGAGCCCTTCCCCAATTTCTGGGACCCCCAAAACCCAAAGGGGACAAAACCTGGAGACGCCCCCGAACCCAAAAAACCCAAAATCCGCCTCAAAAAAACCCAAATTCCCCCCAAAAAACCCAAATCCTCCCCAAAACCCTACAGGGACAAAACCCAGGGAACCCCCCCCACCCCAAAACCCCCAAAAAACCTCAAATCTGCCCAAAAAACCCCAAATCTCCCCCAAAACCCAACAGGGACAAAACCTGGGGACCCCCCCGAACCCAAAAAACCCAAAATCCGCCCAAAAAACCCCAAATCTCCCAAAAAAATCCCCAAATCCCCCCAAAACCAAGAGGAACAAAACCCAGGGGCCCCTCCCCAACCCAAAAAACCCCAAATTCCCCTCAAAAAAACCCCAAATTCCCCTCAAAAACCCCAAAAAACCCCAAATCCTCCCCAAACCCCAACAGGGACAAAACCTGGGGACCCCTCCCTGACCCCCAAAACCCCAAATCCTCCCCCAAAAAACCCCAAATTCTCCCCAAACCCCAAATCCCCCCCAAAACCCAACAGGGACAAAACCCAGGGACCCCTCCCCAACCCAAAAAAAAACCCCCAAATTCCCCCTCAAAAACCCCAAATCCCCCCCCAAAACCCCCAAATTCCCCTCAAAAAACCCCAAATTCCCCTCAAAAAACCCCAAATTCCCCTCAAAAAACCCAAATCCCCCCCCAAAAAACCCCAAATCCCCCCCCAAAAAACCCAAATCCCCCCCCAAAAAACCCCAAATCCCCCCAAAAACCCCAAATCCCCCCAAAAAACCCCAAATCCCCCCCCAAAAACCCCAAATTCCCCTCAAAAAATCCCAAATTCCCCAAAAAAGAACAGGGACAAAACTCAGGGAACCCCCCCCAACCGAAATCCCCCCAAAAAACCCCAAATTCCTCCCCAAAAACCCCAAATCCCCCCCAAAAAACCCCAAATTCCCCTCAAAAAACCCCAAATCCCCCCAAAAAACCCCAAATCCTCCCCAAAACCCAACAGGGACAAAACCTGGAGATGCCCCCGAACCCAAAAAACCCCAAATCCCCCACAAAAACAACAGGGACAAAACCCAGGGACCCCTCCCCAACCCAAAAAACCCCAAATTCCCCTCAAAAAACCCCAAATCCCCCCCAAAAACCCAAACGGTGCCAGCAGGGAAGGATCCAGACCCTTTTATTCCACCCAGAGCCCCCAAACCCACCCGGGTTCCTCCCAGAGTTTGGGGTTCCCCGCGGGTTTTGGGGTTCCCCGCGGGTTCTGGGGGGGTTCCCGAGGTGTTTTTGGGGTTTTTTTGGGGTTTTTTTGGGGTTTTTTTGGGGTTTTTCAGGCGTGCAGGGCCCTCCAGCGATCCAGGGGCCCCCGGGCAGGGACGTATTTGACCCCGCAGCCGTCGGGGATCAGGCGCTTCTGGGCCACCATTTCCTCGAAGGCGTCGGCGTTGAACTTGGTGAAACCCCATTTCTTGGAGATGTGGATCTGGGGGAACCCCAAAAATCCATCAGGGGGACCCCAAAAATCCGTCAGGGGGACCCCAAAAATCCCCCACAGCAAAATCTGGGGGTCTCCAGGTGCCCCCATCCCATTGGTTTAAAGGTTTTCAGCACCGTGAACTCCCCTTTGTTTGGATTTTTGGGGTCCCCCACATTGGTGAACCCCAATTTAATGGAGATGTGGAATTTGGGGGACCCCAAAAATCCGTCAGGGGGACCCCAAAAATCCCCCACAGCAAAATCTGGGGGTCTCCAGGTGCCCCCATCCCATTGGTTTCAAGGTTTTCAGCACCGTGAATTCCCCTTTGTTTGAAGTTTGGGTATTTGGGGTCCCCAGAAGTTGGTGAACCCCCATTTCTCGGAGATGTGGATCTGGGGGAACCCCAAAAAATGGTCAGGGGAACCCCAAAATTCCATCAGGGGGACCCCAAAAATCCCCCACAGCAAAATCTGGGGGTCTCCAGGTGCCCCCATCCCAGTTTTGTAAAGGTTTTCAGCACCGTGAACTCCCCTTGTCTGAAGTTTGGATTTTGGGGTCCCCCCATGTTGGTGAACCCCACTTGGTAGAGATGTGGATCTGGGGGACCCCAAAAAATGGTCAGGGGAACCCCAAAAATCCGTCAGGGGGACCCCAAAACCACCCCACAGCAAAATCTGGGGGTCTCCAGGTGCCCCCATCCCATTGGTTTCAAGGTTTTCAGCACCGTGAATTCCCCTTTGTTTGAAGTTTGGGTATTTGGGGTCCCCATGTTGGTGAAGCCCCACTTTGTAGAGATGTGGAATTTGGGGGAACCCCAAAAAATGGTCAGGGGAACCCCAAAAAATGGTCAGGGGGACCCCAAAACCTCCCCAAAGCAAAGTCTGGGGGTCTCCAGGTGCCCCCATCCCATTGGTTTAAAGGTTTTCAGCACCGTGAACTCCCCTTTGTTTGGATTTTTGGGGTCCCCCACATTGGTGAACCCCAATTTAATGGAGATGTGGAATTTGGGGGACCCCAAAAATCCGTCAGGGGGACCCCAAAACCACCCCAAAGCAAAGTCTGGGGGTCTCCAGGTGCCCCCATCCCACTGATTTTAAGGATTTTGGGAACCATGAACCCCCCTTTGATTGAAGTTTGGGTATTTGGGGTCCCCAAAAGTTGGTGAAGCCCCATTTAATGGGGATGTGGATCTGGGGGAACCCCAAAAATCCATCAGGGGGACCCCAAAAATCCATCAGGGGGACCCCAAAACCTCCCCACAGCAAAATTTGGGGGTCTCCAGGTGTCCCCATCCCATTGGTTTAAAGGATTTGAGCACCGTGAACCCCCCTTTGTTTGGATTTTTGGGGTCCCCCCATATTGGTGAACCCCCACTTTGTAGAGATGTGGATCTGGGGGAACGCCAAAAATCCGTCAGGGGGACCCCAAAACCACCCCAAAGCAAAATTTGGGGCACCCCAAAACTTCTCAAACCCTTCCGCCACCCCAAAAAATTCCAATTTTCCTCCTCATCCCCTCAACATCCCCATAGATTTTGGGGCACCCCACAAGCCCCCAACCTCCCCAGATTTTTGGGGTGCCCCCAGAACCCTTTGGGTGCCTTTAAAGTAATTCTGGGTGTCCCCAAAACCCTTTTGGGTGCCCCCCAGATTTTTTTTGGGTGCTTCCAGAGCCTTTTGGGTGCCCCCTGGAGTTTTTCTGGGGTGTCCCAGATCCCTTTGAGTGTCCCCAGAACCCTTTGGGTGCCCCCTGAATTTTTGGGGTGTCCCTCAGAACCCTTTTGGGTGTCCCCCGAGTTTCCTGGGTGTCCCCCGAGTTTTTTGGGTTGCCCCCCGAGTTTTTTGGGGTTCCCCTCAAGTTTATTGGGGTGTCCCCCGAGTTTTTCCCAGAGTTTTCTTGACTCCCTGCAGTTTTTGGGGTTCCACCCCCATTTTTTTGGGGTTTCCCCCCGAGTTTTTTGGGTTCCTCCCAAGTTTTTTGGGGTTCCCCCCTGAGTTTTTTGGGTTCCTCCCAAGTTTTTTGGGGTTTCCCCCTGAGTTTTTTGGGGTTCCCCCCGCAGTTTTTGGGGTTCCCCCCTGTTTATTGGGCTCCCCCCATTTTTTGGGGTTCCCCCCCCCTGTTAATTGGGCTCCCCCCATTTTTTGGGGTTCCCCCCCAGGTTTTTTGGGGTTCCCCCGCCCCTGAGTTTTTGGGTTCCCCCCCAGTTTTTTGGGGTTCCCCTGCCCCTGAGTTTTTGGGGTTCCCCCGCAGTTTTTGGGGTTCCCCCCCTGTTTATTGGGCTCCCCCCATTTTTGGGATTCCCCCCCAGTTTTTTTGGGGTTCTCCCGCCCCTGGGGTTTCCCCCCAGTTTTTTGGGGTTTCCCCCCCATTTTCTGGGGTCCCCCCCCGGTTTTTGGGGTGCCCCGGTACCTTCTGGCGCCCCGGGAACTTGAACTTGGCTCTCCTGAGCGCCTCCACCACGTGCTCCTTGTTCTGGGCCTTGGTGCGGATGGACATGATCACCTGGCCAATGTGCACCCGGGCCACCGTGCCCTGCGGCTTCCCGAAGGCTCCGCGCATGCCGGTCTGGAGCCTGGGCACAAAGAGAGACCCCAGACCCAATTACAGACCCCAGACCCAATTACAGACCTGCCCTGAGACCCCAGACCCATTTACAGATACACCCAAACCCACTGACAATGCACCCGGGCCACCGTGCCCTGCGGCTTCCCAAAGGCTCCACGCATCCCTGTCTGGAGCCTGGGCACAAAGAGAGACCCCAGACCCAATTACAGACCCCAGACCCAATTACAGACCCCAGACCCAATTACTGACCCAATTATAGACCCCAAACCCAGCCCAGAGCCACTGACAATGCACCCATCCCACCGTGCCCTGAGGCTTCCCGAAGGCTCCACGCATGCCGGTCTGGAGTCTGGAGACACACAGAGACCCCAGACCCAATTATAGACACACCCTGAGACCCCAGACCCAATTACAGACCCAATTATAGACCCCAGACCCAATTACTGACCCAATTATAGACCCCAAACCCAGCCCAAACCCACTGTCAATGCACCCACACCACCATGCCCTGAGGCTTCCCGAAGGCCCCGCGCATGCCGGTCTGGAGTCTGGAGACACACAGAGACCCCAGACCCAATTACAGACACAATTATAGACCCCAGACCCAATTACAGACACACCCAGAGACCCTAAACCCACTGTCAATGCACCCATCCCACCGTGCCCTGCGGCTTCCCGAAGGCCCCGCGCATCCCGGTCTGGAGCCTGGATACACACAGAGACCCCAGACCCAATTACAGAAACACCCAGAGACCCCAGACCCATTTACAGACACACCCAGAGACCCTAAACCCACTGACAATGCACCCATCCCACCGTGCCCTGTGGCTTCCCGAAGGCTCCACGCATTCCGGTCTGGAGCCTGGATCAATACAGAGACCCCAGACCCAATTACAGAAACACCCAGAGACCCCAGACCCATTTACAGATACACTGACAATGCACCCATCCCACCGTGCCCTGCGGCTTCCCGAAGGCCCCGCGCATCCCGGTCTGGAGCCTGGACACACACAGAGACCCCAGACCCAATTACAGACCCGAGACCCAATTACTGACCCAATTATAGACCCCAGACCCAATTACTGACCCAATTACAGACCCCAGACCCAATTACAGACCTGCCCTGAGACCCCAGACCCAATTACAGACACACCCAAACCCACTGTCAATGCACCCGCGCCACCGTGCCCTGCGGCTTCCCGAAGGCCCCGCGCATCCCTGTCTGGAGTCTGGGGGGCAGAGAGACCCCAGACCCAATTATAGACACACCCTGAGACCCCAGACCCAATTACAGACACACCCAGACCCACTGTCAATGCACCTGTGCCCTGCGGCTTCCCGAAGGCCCCGCGCATTCCTGTCTGGAGCCTGGGCACAAAGAGAGACCCCAGACCCAATTATAGACACAATTATAGACCCCAGACCCAATTACAGACCTGCCCTGAGACCCCAGACCCAAATACAGAAACACCCAGAGACCCCAGACCCATTTACAGACACACCCAAACCCACTGACAATGCACCCGTGCCCTGCGGCTTCCTGAAGGCCCCGCACATCCCGGTCTGCAGCCTGGATACACAGAGACCCCAGACCCAATTATAGACACACCCTGAGACCCCAGACCCGATTATAGACCCCAGACCCAATTATAGACACAGACTGAAACCCCAGACCCAATTATAGACCCCAGACCCAATTATAGACCTGCCCTGAGACCCCAGACCCAATTACAGACCCCAGACCCAATTACTGACCCCAAACCCAGCCCAGACCCACTGACAATGCACCCAGGCCCTGCGGCTTCCCGAAGGCCCCGCGCATGCCGGTCTGGAGTCTGGGGGATGGAGAGACCCCAGACCCAATTATAGAAACACCCAGAGACCCCAGACCCAGTCACAGACCTGCCCTGAGACCCCAGACCCGATTATAGACACACACAAAGACCCCAGACCCAATTGCAGACTCATGGAGACCCCAGACCCAATTATAGACGCCAGACCCAATTACAGACACACACAGAGACCCCAGACCCAATTTCAGACCCAGAGACCCCAGACCCAATTACAGACACACCCAGAGACCCCAGACCCAATTATAGACCCCAGACCCAATTATAGACACACCCAGAGACCCCAGACCCAATTATAGATACACACCCAGAGACCCCAGACCCAATTCCAGACCCAAAGAGACCCCAGACCCATCCCTGGGGGGATTTTTGGTGCCCCCAGAGCGATCCTGGCCCCCCCCCCCCCCCGAGACGATTTTGGGGTTTTATCCTCCCCAATTTGGGTTTTTGCCCCCCAGGGGAGATTTTTACCCCCCCCCGGGGTATTTTGGGGATTTTTTTCCCCAATCCCCAGGGTATTTTGGGATTTTTTTGGGGTATTTTGGGATTTTTTTGGGGTATTTTGGGGTTTTTGTCCCCCTGGGTTATTTTGTTTTTTTGGGGGGTTTTTTGGGGTTTTTTTGGGGGTTTTTTGCTCCCCCCGGGGTTTTTGCCCCCCAGGGTATTTTGGGTTTTTTGGGGGGTTATTTTTGGGTTTTCTTGGGGTTTTTGCGCCCCCGGGGTATTTTGGGGTTTTTTTGGGTTATTTTGGGTTTTTTGCCCCCCCGGGTATTTTTGGGGTATTTTTGGGGGGTATTTCGGGGTTTTTTGGGTTTTTTTGGATTTTTTGGGGGTTTTTGGGGTTTTTTTAGGTTATTTTGGGTTTTTGTCCCCCCCAGGGTATTTTGGATTTTCTTGGGTTATTTTGGCTTTTTTGCCTCCCCCCGGGGTATTTTTGGTTTTTTTGGGTTTTTTTGGGTATTTTTGGGTTTTTTTGGGTATTTTTGGGTTTTTGTCCCCCCGGCCCCTTTGGGAGCCCCCCCAGGTGGGGGAGGGGTCCCTACACAGCCGGGGGGGGAGGGGTCTCTGTGCGCAGCCACTGCACGCCGGGCCCCAGGGGGAGGGGCACGGCCGGCTTAATTAGCTGCGGTAATTAATGGGTGATTAACGGCTTAATTAGCTGCGGTAATTAATGGGTAATGAAGGGCTTAATTAGCTGCGGTAATTAACGGGGTAATGAACGGCTTAATTAGCTGCGGTAATTAACGGGGTAATGAACGGCTTAATTAGCTGCGGTAATTAATGGGTTAATGAAGGGCTTAATGAGCTGCGGTAATTAATGGGGTAATGAACGGCTTAATTAGCTGCGGTAATTAATGGGGTAATGAACGGCTTAATTAGCTGCGGTAATTAATGGGTTAATGAAGGGCTTAATTAGCTGCGGTAATTAACGGGTGATTAACGGCTTAATGAGCTGCGGTAATTAATGGGGTAATGAGCTGGGGGTAATTAACGGGGTAATGAACGGCTTAATTAGCTGCGGTAATTAACGGGTTAATTAGCTGCGGTAATTAACGGGGTAATTAGCTGCGGTAATTAATGGGTGATTAATGGGTTAATGATCTGCGGTAATTAATGGGTTAATGAGCTGGGGGTAATTAACGGGGTAATGAACGGCTTAATTAGCTGCGGTAATTAACGGGTGATTAATGGGTTAATGAGCTGCGGGTAATCAACGGGTTCATTAATGGATTAATTAGCTGCGGTAATTAATGGGTGATTAATGGCTTAATTAGCTGCGGTAATTAACGGGGTAATGAAGGGCTTAATGAGCTGCGGTAATTAACGGGGTAATGAACGGCTTAATTAGCTGCGGTAATTAACGGGGTAATGAACGGCTTAATTAGCTGCGGTAATTAATCGGTCAATTAATGGCTTAATGAGCTGCGGGTAATTAATGCGTTAATTAATGGCTTAATGAGCTGCAGGCAATTAATGAGTTAATGAGCTGAGGACAATTAATGGGTTAATTAATGGCTTAATGAGCTCAGGATTTTGGGGACCCCTGCAAATTTTAGGACGCCCCCAATTCATGGGGACCTTCCCATGACCCATCCCCGAAACTTCTCCCCTTTAACTTCAGGAACCCCCCCAGAATTTTGGGGTTCCCCTGAGGATTTTGGGGTCCCCCTGAAGATTCTGGGGACCCAAAAAGGGACCTCAAAGACCCCCAAATTTTAGGACACCCCCAATTCAGGGGGACCTTCCCATGATCAATCCCAAAACCACTCCCGGAAACTTTTCCCCCTTTAACTTCAGGAACGCCCCCAAAACTCCAGGAACATCCCAGGATTTCGGGGTCCCCCTGAGGATTTCAGGGTCCCCCTGAAGATTTTGGGGACCCCCAAAAGGATCTCAAAGATGCCCCCAAATTTTAAGACACCCCCAATTCAGGGCAACCTTCCCATGATCCCATCCCAGAAACTTCTCCCCTTTAACTTCAGGAACGCCCCCAGAATTTTGGGGTTGCCCTGAGGATCTTGGGGTTCCCCTGAGAATTTCGGGGTCCCCCCCATCATTTTGGGGTCCCCCTGAAGATTTTGAGGACCCCCAAAAGGATCTCCAAGACCCCCAAATTTTAGGACACCCCCAATTCAGGGCAACCTTCCCATGACCCATCCCCGAAACTTCTCCCCTTTAACTTTCGGAATCTCCCCAAAACTCCAGGAACCCCCCCAGGATTTCGGGGTCCCCCCGGTGATTTCGGGGTCCCCCTGGTGATTTCGGGGTGCCCCACCTGTCGGCCCCGGCACAGGAGAGCATTTTGTTGATGCGGATGACGTGGAAGGGGTGCAGGCGCACGCGGATGTGGAAGCCGTCCTTGCCGCAGCTCTTCACCATGTACTTGTTAGCGCAGATCCGGGCGGCCTCCAGGGCTGGGGAGGGGAAATTTGGGGGGTCAGGACCCCTCCTCACATTGCTGAGACCCCTCCCCACAAAATCCACAAAAAAACCCGAGGTTTTTAGGCGAAAATTTGAGGTTTTTAGGCGAAAATTTGAGGGTTTTAGGCCAAAATTCACCATTTTTGCGTGAAAATTCAAGGCTCTTCTAGGAAAGTTTGGGGCTTTTTCAGATGGAAATTCGGGGGTTTTAGTAAAAAAATTTGGGGGTTTTTGTGGGAAATTTGGGGGTTTTAGTGGGAAATTTGGGGGTTTGAAAAAAAAATTTGGGGGTTTTAGGGAATGATTTGGGGTTTTTGGGTGGAAATTTGGGGTTTGTGGGTGCATGCCCAGCCCTTCACCCTGTACTTGTTAGCGCAGATCCGGGCGGCCTCCAGGGCTGGGGGGGCGAAATTTGGGGGGTCAGGACCCCTCCTCACATTGCTGAGACCCCTCCCCACAAAATCCACAAAAAAACCCCAAGTTTTTAGGTGAAAATTTGAGGTTTTTAGGCCAAAATTCGCCGTTTTTAGGGGGAAATTCAAGGCTCGTCTCGGAAAGTTTGGGGCTTTTTCAGGTGGAAATTTGGGGGTTTTAGGAAAAAAATTTGGAGGTTTTTGAGGGAAATTTGGGGGTTTTAGTGGGAAATTTGGGGGTTTGAGGAAAAAATTTGGGGTTTTTGGGTGAAAATTTGGGGTTTTTGGGTGCATGCCGCAGCTCTTCACCATGTACTTGTTAGCGCAGATCCGGGCGGCCTCCAGGGCTGGGGAGGGGAAATTTGGGGGGTCAGGACCCCTCCTCACATTGCTGAGACCCCTCCCCACAAAATCCACAAAAAAACCCCAAGTTTTTAGGTGAAAATTTGAGGTTTTTAGGCCAAAATTCGCCATTTTTGTGTGAAAATTCAAGGCTCGTCTCAGAAAGATTGGGGCTTTTTCAGGTGGAAATTTGGGGGTTTTAGTAAAAAATTTAGAGGTTTTTGTGGAAATTTGGGGGTTTTAGTGGGAAATTTGGGGGTTTGAGGAAAAAATTTGGGTTTTTAGGTGAAAATTTGAGGTTTTTAGGCCAAAATTCGCCGTTTTTAGGTGAAAATTCAAGGCTCGTCACGGAAAGTTTGGGGTTTTCTCAGGTGGAAATTTGGGGTGTTCAGGTGAAGAATTCAGGTTTTAAATTTGGAGTTTTAGACAAAAATCCTCCCCAAACCCTTCAAAACCCTCCCAAAAACCCCAAACTTTTAAGGATCTGCCCAAAATCCCCCCGAAATCCCCCAGAAAATCCTTCCAAAACCCCCAAACTCTTCCCAAAACCCCCAATTTTTCAAATATCTCCCCCCAAAATGCCCCTAAAACCCTCCCAAAGCCCCCAATTTTTCAACATGTCCCCCAAAACTCCTCCCCAAAACCCTCAATTTCTCAAACATCTCCCCCAAAACCCCCATTTTTTTAAAAGATCTCCCCCAAAACCCCCAATTTTTCTAAGATCTCCCCCAAAACCCCAAATTTTGAAACATCTCCCCCAAAATCCTCCCCAAAACCCCCAATTTTTTCAAGATCTCCCCCAAAAATGCCCCTAAAATTCTCAATTTTTTAAAAGATCTTCCCCAAAAATCCTCCCCAAAACCCAAATTTTTTAAACATCTCCCCCAAAAATCCTCCCCAAAATCCCAAATATTTCAAAGATCTCCCCTAAAAATCCACCCAAAACCTCCCAATTTTTCAAATATCTCCCCCAAAAATCCTCCCCAAAACCCCCAATTTTCCACAGATCTCCCCCAAAACCCCAATTTTACAAAGATCTCCCCCAAAACCCCGAATTTTTTAAAGATCTCCCCCAAAAATGCCCCTAAAATTCTCAATTTTTTCAAACATCTCCCCCAAAAATCCTCCCCGAAACCTCCAATTTTTCAAAGATCTCCCCCAAAAATGCCCCAAAACTCCCCCCAAAACCCCCAATTTTCCCCAGATCTCCCCCAAACCCCCCAATTTTTAAACATCTCCTCCCAAAACCCCCAATTTTTCAAAGATCTCCCCCAAAACCCCCAAGTTTTCTAAAGATCTCCCCCAAAAATGCCCCTAAAATCCTCCCAAAACCCCCAATTTTTCATAAGATCTCCCCCCAAACCCCCAATTTTTTAAACATCTCCCCCAAAAATCCTCTCAAAACCCCCAGTTTCTTAAAGATCTCCCCTAAACCCCCAATTTTTCAAAGATCTCCCCCAAAAACCCAAATTTTTTAAAGATCTGCCCCAAAATCCTCCCCAAACCCCCAATTTTTTAAACATCCCCCCAAAAACCCCAATTTTTTTAAGATCTCCCCTAAAAATTCTCAATTTTTTCAAAGATCTCCCCCAAAATCCTCCCCAAAACTCCCAGTTTTTTAAACATCTCCCCCAAAAACCCCAATTTTTTTAAGATCTCCCCCAAACCCCCAATTTTTTAAAGATCTCCCCTAAAAATGCCCCTAAAATTCTCAATTTTTTAAAAGATCTTCCCCAAAAATCCTCCCCAAAAACCCAAAACTCCTCCCAAAACCCCCAATTTTCCCCAGATCTCCCCCCAAACCCCCCAATTTTCCCCAGATCCCCCCCAAAATTGCCCAAAATTGCCCAAAATCCCGGTTTTTACCCTCGGAGCTGAGCTGCTCGTACTCGTCTGACACCATGTGCCCGCACAGGGGGAACTCGTCCACTTTGGCTTTTTTCCGGCCCAGGTCGAAAATTCGAATTTTTGGGTCTGGGGGAGACACCCAGAGGGGTCAGGGGAGGATTTTGGGGGGTCCCAGCCCCGGTTTTTGGGGGATTTTTGGGGGATTTTGGGGTCGGGACTCACCCGGGACCCCCCGGCAGAAGCGGGACTTGGGGTAGGGTTTGTTCTTGCAGTAGCGGTAACTGAGGGGAGAAAAGGGTTAAAAATGGGGGGAAAAAGTGAATTTATAGCTCAAAAAAATCACTGAAATATCCCTTTAAAAAGGCCTGAAATAGCCCCAAAAAATCAATAAAATATCCCCACCAAAACCCCTAAAATATCCCCGAAATTGGCGGTAACTGCGGGGAGAAAAGGGTTAAAAATGGGGGGAAAAAGGTGAATTTATAGCTCAAAAAATTACTGAAATAGCCCTTAAAAACACCCTAAAATATCCCTTAAAAATCAATAAAATATCCCCAAAATTATCCCCCCAAAACCCCGAAATAACCCCTAAAATATCCCCAAAATTAGCGGTAACTGAGGGGAGAAAAGGGTTAAAAATGGGGGGAAAAAGGTGAATTTATAGCTCAAAAAATCACTGAAATAGCCCTTAAAAACAACCTAAAATATCCCTAAAAAACCAAAAAAATATCCCCAAAATTATCCCCCACAAAGCCCCGAAGTATCCTCTAAAATATCCACGAAATTACCCCCAAAAATCCCAGAATTATCCGCAAAAAACCCTTAAATATTATCCCAATATTATCCCCAAAATCATCCTCCAAATATCCCTGAAAATCCCCAAAATTATCCCCAAAAATGCCCGAAAATACCCCCCAAAATCCCTTTAAATTATCCCAAAAATCTCCTAAATTATCCCCAAAAAATGACCCAAAAATCCCAACCCAAAACCCCCGACCCTTTTTAACCCAAAATTCTTTTTTTAACACCCCCAGACCTTTCTGAACCCCAAATATTTTAATTTAAACCCCAAAATTTCCCTTTTCAACCCCAATTATTCCATTTTTAACCCAATTTTTCCACTTTTAACCCCAAATATTCCCATTTTACCCCACTCATGAGGCCTCCAGCCCTTTTTCAATCCCTATTTCTCCCTTTTAAATTTCAATTTTTCCTTTTTTAACCCCAAATTTTCCATTTTTAACCCCAAATTTTCCTTTTTAACCCCATTTTTTCTATTTTAACACCAACTAATAAATTTTTAACCCAAATTTTTCCTTTTTACCCCCAACCCCCCCCCTTTTCCCAACCCCTTCATTTGAATATTCCCATTTTAACCCCCCCAGTGACGTCACAGCGGCCATGCCACGTCACGCCCCCCGTTCTGACGTCACGCCCTCACCATCTCGCCGGCCTGCGGCCCATGGCGGCTCCGGGACCTGCGGGGGAACACAAGGGACGCGTTGGGGACCCCAAAAACCCAAAATAACCCCAAAATAACCCCAAAAAGCCCCAAATTAAGCCCAAAACCCGCCCGGCGCGGCCCTGCCCGCGCTCCCCTCACGCCACGCTCCGACCTCGCCGCGCGCCCGAAAGAGGCCGCGGGCGCCTGCGCGCTGGTTTTATACCGCCCGCCACTTCCGGTCCCGCCCTTCACTTCCGGCGGCGCTCTGGCCGGCCCGGAGGACTCATGGCGGAGACGCGGGAGGTGATGGTGAAGGGTGATGGGGGAGCTGAGGAGGGAGCGCGGAGCTGCGGGAGCGCGGAGAGAGGGAGGAGAGAGGGAAAGGAGCGGGGAGAGCGCGGCGGGGCGGCGGGAGGGAGGGGCGGCCATAGAGACGGGAGGAGCCGCTCTGGCGGGCTCAGTGATCATAGAGAGGAGAGGCTCGGCCAATCAGAGCGCGCGGGGGGAAGCGGCGCAGGCGCGGTGAGGGCGTTGGGAGGGGCGTCATGACGTAATCGCGTCTTTACGTAGTACCGCCTTTCCCGCTGAAATCATGAAGGCGGGGCTAGCGTAGGTTGATTTGCATATATTTGCATAAAAGGGCGGGGCAGCACGCGGATGCTCTTCCGGGGGACTCCAAAATTCACAGGGACCCCTCCAAACCCCGCCCCCCCCAATTCCAACCCCTCTCCCCCAAATATTTTGAGGTGAAACCTCCCAAAAATTGAGCTGAAATCCCACCCAAAATACCCCCAAAAAACCCCCCAAAAAACCCCACCTCCCGCCAAAAAATCTCAAATCCCCTCAAAAAAATCTCAAAAAAATCTCAAAAAAACCCCAAACCTCCTCAAATTAAACCCCCCCACCCCAAAACCCCCCAAAATCCTTCCTAAAAAACCCAAAAAACTCCAAACCCCCAGAACCCCCCCAAATAAAACCCCCACCCCACAATCCCCCACAAAATCCCCCAAAATCCCCACAAAAGATCCCAAACTCCCCCCAAAAACCCAAAATCCCCTCCCAAAAACCAAATCCCCCCCAAAAAATCCCCAAAAATCCCAAATTAAACCCCCCCACACCAAAATAACCCAAAACCCCCCCCAGAAAAACCCCAAAAAAGCCCGAAAATCCCAAATGAAGCAGAAGAAGTTTTTATTTGGGGGGAGGGGGGGATAAAAAATTCCAATAAAATAAAAACAAAACAACGAGAAAAGGGAAAAAATTGGGGGGGGTCCCCAAAACATCGGGGGGGGGAGGGGGGGGAGCTGTGAGGGGGGGAGGGGCGGTGAGGGGGGAGGGGCGTGAGGGGCGTGGGGGGGACCCCAAAATTTGGGGGGAAGGGACCCCAAAATTGGGGGGAGGGGACCCCAAAATCTGGGGGGAGGGGACCCAAAATTTGGGGGGAGGGGACCCCAAAATTTGGGGGGAGGGGACTCAAAATTGAGGGGGGGGAAACCCCAAAATTTTGGGGGGAAGGGACCCAAAAATGGGGGAGGGGACTCAAAATTTGGGGGAGGGGACCCTAAAAATGGGGGAGGGGCTTTGGAGTCATGAGGGGGGGTCCCCAAATTTGGGGGTGGGGTCCCCAAATCCTGGGAATTTTTGGGGCGTCCCCAAATTTTTCAGGGTGTCCCAAAACTTCTCGAAATGTCCTCAAATTTTTTGGGGATTTCCTCAAATTTTTTGGGATTTCCCCCCATTTTTTGGGATGTCCCAAAACTTCTTGAAATGTCCTCAAATTTTTGGGGACATTTCCCCAAATTTTTTGAGGATTTCTCCAAAATTTCTCCAAACGTCCTCAACATTTTTTTGGGGGGATTTCCCCCACATTTTTTAGGATGTCCTCAAAAATTTTTTTGGGGATTTCCCCAAACTCTGGAGATTTCCCCGACGTTTTTGTTTCCCCAAAAATCAGGGAAAAATTCATTTCTGAGGCTGAATTTTGGGGTATTTTCGACAACTTTGGGGACTTTTGAGGATTTTTGGTGACATTTTCCCCACTTTCGAGGCCGTTTCCCCACTTCTGACCATTTTTGGGCACTTTCCAGGACATTTCCCCATTTTCAAGGACTTTTTTCCCACTTCTGAGGGATTTTGATGCCTTTTCCCCACTTTTGAGGACATTTCCCCATTTCTGAGGACTTTTTGCCCATTTTTGAGGACTTTTGATGCCATTTTTCCCACTTTTAACCATTTTTGAGGACATTTGATGACATTTTCCCCCTTTTTTGAGGACATTTCCCCCTTTTGGAGGCCATTTTATGATGTTTCCCCATCTTTAAGGACATTTAATGCTGTTTTCTCCATTTTTGACACCATTTTCCCCATTTTTGATGCAGTTTTCGTCATTTTTGAGGACACTTCCCCATTTCCGACGCCATTTTCTCCATTTCTGAGGACACTTCCCCATTTTTATGGACACTTCTCCATTTTTGACACCATTTTCCCATTTTTGACGCCATTTTCTCCATTTCCAACATGATTTTCCCCATTTCCGACGCCATTTTCCTCATTTCCAGCACCATTTTCCCATTTCCGACGCCATTTTCCCCATTTTTGATGCTGTTTTTCCTCATTTCCGATGCCATTTTCCTCATTTCCAACACGATTTTCCCTGTTTTCGACACCATTTTCCCCATTTTTGGTGCCATTTTCCCCATTTCCAGCACCATTTTCCTCATTTCCAACACGATTTTCCCCATTTTTGACACAATTTTCTCCATTTCTGATGCCATTTTCCTCATTTCCAACACAATTTTCCCCATTTTTGATGCTGTTTTTTCCCCATTTTTGATGCTGGTTTTTCCCCCATTTCCGATGCCATTTTCCTCATTTCCAGCACCATTTTCCT
Source organism: Agelaius tricolor (assembly GCF_023055355.1). Classification (NCBI taxonomy): domain Eukaryota; kingdom Metazoa; phylum Chordata; class Aves; order Passeriformes; family Icteridae; genus Agelaius; species Agelaius tricolor. The sequence continues at coordinate 47,221 of NW_027269414.1, read as the reverse complement.
CATTTCTAGCACCATTTTCCCCATTTTTGATGCTGTTTTTTCCTCATTTCCAGCACCATTTTCTCCATTTCTGGTGCCATTTTCCCCATTTTTGATGCTGGTTTTTCCCCATTTCCGACGCCATTTCCCGCCCATTTCCGATGCCATTTTCCTCATTTCCAGCACCATTTTCCCCATTTTCGATGCTGTTTTTTCCTCATTTCCAGCACCATTTTCTCCATTTTTGGTGCCATTTTCCCCATTTTTGACACCATTTGATGCTGTTTTTTCCCCATTTTGATGCCATTTTCCCCATTTTTGGTGCCATTTTCCCCATTTTTGATGCTGGTTTTTCCTCATTTCTGACGCCATTTTCCTCATTTCCAACACCATTTTCCCCATTTTTGACGCCATTTGATGCTGTTTTTTCCCCATTTTGACGCCATTTCCCGCCCATTTCTGACGCCATTTTCCTCATTTCCAACACCATTTTCCCCATTTTTGGTGCCATTTTCCCCATTTTTGATACTGGTTTTTCCTCATTTCCAACACCATTTTCCTCATTTTTGGTACCATTTCCCCCATTTTGGTACCATTTCCCCCATTTTTGTTACCATTTCCCCCCCATCTCCAACTCCACCCCCCCTAATTCCAACTCCACCCCATGCCCCCTTCCCCCCTCTCCATGCCCCCATTTCGGGGTCCCTCCCCCGGCCCTTTTTGCCCCATTTTCGGGGTTTTTGGGGCGCTCAGGGCACGGTGACGCGGAAGGGGCTGTTGGGGACGTGCTGCTCGCCCCACTTGAGCACGAGCAGGTACTCGCCGCGCTCGCGCAGCACGTAGGACACGTTGTACAGCTGGTGGCCCAGGTGCTTCACCACGATCTCCTCGCACGGGTTCCGCGGGCCCTGCACGCCCACCAGCAGCATGTTGGTGCCTGGAAAGAAAAATAAAATAATTTTGGGGTGTATTGGGGATTTTTTGGGATTTTTTGGGGATTTTTTGGGGATTTTTTTGGATTTACTTTGATTTTTTTTTTAATTTTTTGGGGATTTTTTTTGGGTTTTTTGGGTAAATTTTTGGGATTTTTTTTTTAATTTTTTTTGGAATTTTTTGGGGAATTTTTTTAGATTTTTTTCTAATTTTTTAAAAATTTTTTGGGATTTTTTTTGGATTTTTTTTAATTTTTTTTGAATTTTTTGGGATTTTTTTTAATTTTTGGGATTTTTAAAATTGTTTTGGAATTTTTGGGGATTTTTAAAAAAAAATTTTTAATTTTTTTTGATTTTTTAAAATTTTTTTTTTAATTTTTTGGGATTTTTTTAAATTTTTTTTTAGAATTTTTTTAGAATTTTTTTTGAATTTTTTGAAATTTTTTTTAATTTTTTGGGATTTTTAAAAATTTTTTAGAATTTTTTAGATTTTTTTTTATTTTTGGGGATTTTTTTTTTTTAGAATTTTTTGGAATTTTTTGGGAATTTTTCTTGATTTTTAAAAAATATTTTTTTTTCTAATTTTTTTTTGGATTTATTTCTCAGAATTTTGCAGTTTTTCGATGTGGTTTGGAGTGCTTGGGGGTTGGGGATATTTTGTTTTTTGAGGGGTTTCCGGGAGCCCTGAACCCCCACCAGCAGCATGTTCATGCCTGGAAAGGGAAATAAAATAATTTTGGGGAATTTTGGGGATTTTTTGGGTCATTTTTGGGCCTATCCCACCAGATTTTTAGGACCATTCCAAGGTGGTTTTTGGGACCATTCCAGGGTGGTTTTTGGCTCATTTTTGTGCCCATTCCAGCAGATTTTTGGGGCCATTCCAGGGTTATTTTTGGGACCAGTTCAGGATGGCTTTTAGGGCCATTTCAGGATGGTTTTTGGGCCCATCCCAGCTCATTTTTGGGGCCATTCCAGGGTGGTTTTGGGACCATTCCAGGGTGGTTTTTAGGACCATTCCAGGGTAGGTTTTGGGTCATTTTTGGGGCCATTTCAGGATGGCTTTTAGGACCAATCCAGGGTTGTTTTGGGTCATTTTTGGGTCCATCCCAGCAGATTTTTAGGACCATTCCAGGGTAGTTTTTAGGACCATTCCAGCTCATTTTTGGGGCCATTTCAGGATGGTTTTTAGGACCATTCCAGGCTGGTTTTTGGCTCATTTTTGTGCCCATCCCAGCAGATTTCTAGGACCATTCCAGGGTGGTTTTTAGAACCATTCCAGGGTCGTTTTTAGGACCATTTCAGGCTGATTTTTAGGCCCATTCCAGGCTGGTTTTTGGCCCATTCCAGGCTGGTTTTTGGCCCATTTTTGTGCCCACCCCAGCAGATTCCAGCACCACCCACCGGCCTTGCTGCAGTCCACGCTGAAGGAATTCTTCTGGCCCACGAAGCCCTTGGTGAGCCCCAGGCCTTTGGCCACCACCTTGGAGGCATCCGAGAATTTGGGGGGTCCCGGGGGGGCCCCGGCGGGGGTGGGGGCGGGGGTGGGGCCCCCGTGGCCCCCCGAGTCCACCAGCACCGAGGAGCTCTCGCGGAGGCTGTGGCTGCTCACCAGGCGTGGCCCTAAAACGGGGGAAAAACACCCAAAAAAAACCCCAAAATGTGGGGGTTGGAACTCGAAAAAATCATAGAAGGGGAAGGTGGAAGGTTGGGGTTGAAATGGGAAAAAATTCCGGGGGTGGGAGGTTGAAAAAATTGGGGTGGAAGATGAAAAATTAAGGGGTGGGGATTGAGAGCAGGGGTTGAACTGCAATCCTAAGAATTCACCCCAAAATCCTCTCCAAAGACCCCCAATTCTCCCCCAAAGCCCCCAATTCTCCCCAAGCCTCTGTTAAATCCCCCCCAAATCTCCCCAAACACCCCCAACCTGCCCCAAAACCCCTTGAAACCCCCTCAATCCCCCCCAAATTCCCTTTAATGCCCCCCAAAATCCCCTTTAAACGCCCCCAAACCCCATTTAAACCCCATTTTCCCCCCCAAACCCCCCTGCCCATCACTCACCGGTGATCTTGGCCTTGAAGGGGCTCCCCACGATTTGGTGGGGGCCCCAAATCCCCCCAAAAACCCCTTTAAATCCCCCCAATTCCCCCCCAAACCCCATTTAAACCCCCCTGCCCATCACTCACTGGTGATCTTGGCCTTGAAGGGGCTCCCCAAAACCCCCCCAAAAACCCCCTTTAAAGCCCCCTAAACTCCCTTTAACCTCCCAAAACTCCCTTTAAACACCCCCAAACCCCATTTAAACCCCTCCAAACCCCCTTTAAACACCCCCAAACCCCATTTAAACCCCATTTTCCCCCCCAAACTCCCCCTGCCCGTCACTCACCGGTGATCTTGGCCTTGAAGGGGCTCCCCACGATGTGGTGGGGCCCCCCGAATTTGATGGTGATGAGGTAACTGCCGGGGGCCATGGGCGTGTAGCTGACCCGGAAGCCCTCGGGGCACTCGTGGCACTCCATGGTCACCTTGGAGGGACCCTCGATGGTCACAGCCAGAGCTCCCGGGCCAGCCTTGGACGTGTTCACCACAAACTCGGCCGGGGAGCCTGAGGGGACACCCCAAAATTCACATTTGAGGGGGGGGAAAGGGGGCAAAGTTCCATGGGGTTCATGCAGAGCCCCCCCAAAATCCCAAAATCGAACGCCAAATCCTATGGAAGGAGAAGTTTGAACCCCGAATTCCACGGGGAGGGGGTTCAGGCCCCACTGAGAACCTTCAAATTCCCATTTTTTTCCCAAAATTCCCAATTTTTCCCTTCACATTCTGTCCCTGTGGTGCCACCCTCCAGGCCAGGCCCGTAGGCCGAGACCAGGCCCGGATTCCAGGCCTGCCCCAGATCCCTCCCAAATTCTCATTTTTTCCCCCAAATTCTGCTCCTGTTCTACCCCCTCCCACTCCCTCATCCCCTAAATTCCCATTTTTCCCCCAAAATTCCCAATTTTTCCCCTCACATTCCACACCTCTGGTGCTGCCCTCCAGGCCAGGCCTGTAGGCCGCGACCAGGCCCGGATCCTGGGCCTGTCCCAGATCCCTCCCAAATTCCCATTTTTTTCTCCAAAATTCCCAGTTTTTCCCCCTCTGTGGTGCCCCCTCACACTCCCTCATCCCCTAAACCCCCATTTTTTCCCCAAAATTCCCATTTTCTCCCCCAAATTCTGTACCTGTGGTGCCGCCCTCCAGGCCGGGCCCGTAGGCCGAGACCAGGCCTGGATCCCTGACCTTTCCCAGATCCCTCCCAAATTCCCATTTTTTCCCAAAAATTCCACACCTCTTCTGCCTCCCCACACTCCCTCATCCCCTAAACTCACATTTTTCCCCAAAATTCCCATTTTTTCCCTCAAAATTCCCTACCTGTGGTGCCGCCCTCCAGGCCGGGCCCGTAGGCCGAGACCAGGCCCGGATCCTCGGCCTGTCCCAGATCCCTCCCAAATTCCCATTTTTTCCCAAAAATTCCACACCTCTTCTGCCTCCCCACACTCCCTCATCCCCTAAACCCCCATTTTTTCCCCAAAATTCCCATTTTCTCCCCCAAATTCTGTACCTGTGGTGCCGCCCTCCAGGCCGGGCCCGTAGGCCGAGACCAGGCCCGGATCCTCGGCCTGTCCCAGATCCCTCCCAAATTCCCATTTTTTCCCAAAAATTCCACACCTCTTCTGCCTCCCCACACTCCCTCATCCCCTAAACTCACATTTTTCCCCAAAATTCCCATTTTTTCCCTCAAAATTCCCTACCTGTGGTGCCGCCCTCCAGGCCGGGCCCGTAGGCCGAGACCAGGCCCGGATCCTCGGCCTGTCCCAGATCCCTCCCAAATTCCCATTTTTTCCCAAAAATTCCACACCTCTTCTGCCTCCCCACACTCCCTCATCCCCTAAACCCCCATTTTTTCCCCAAAATTCCCATTTTCTCCCCCAAATTCTGTACCTGTGGTGCCGCCCTCCAGGCCGGGCCCGTAGGCCGAGACCAGGCCCGGATCCCCGGCCTGGCCTGGCTCCCCCACCCGGACCTTGAAGGGGCTCCCAGGGATGTGGGAGCCCTCGAACTTCACATCGATGGAGTAGACGCCGTTCTCCCGGGGGATGAAGCGCACGGCGTATTTGTCTGGGGAAAAGGGACCCCAAAATGAAACCTGAACCATCAAAATTATCCCCAAAATTATCCCTGAAATTACAGAAATCCCAAATTCCTGTGGGCGTATTTGTCTGGGGAAAAGGGACCCCAAAATTAAACTTGAAACCCCAAAATTATCCCTGAAACTCCAGAAATCCCAAATTTCTGTGTGTGGATTTGTCTGGGGAAAAGGGACTCCAAAATTAAACTTGAAACCCCAAAATTATCCCTGAAATTACAGAAATCCCAAATTTCTGTGCGTGGATTTGTCTGGGGAAAAGGGACCCCCAAAATTAAACTTGAACCCTCAAAATTATCCCTGAAATTCCAGAAATCCCAAATTCCTGTGGGCGTATTTGTCTGGGGAAAAGGGACCCCAAAATTAAACCTGAACCCTCAAAATTGAACCTGAAATTCCAGAAATCCCAAATTCCTGTGGGTACATTTGTCTGGGGAAAAGGGACCCCAAAATTAAACTTGAAACCCCAAAATTATCCCTGAAATTACAGAAATCCCAAATTCCTGTGGGCGTATTTGTCTGGGGAAGAGGGACCCCAAAATTAAACTTGAAACCCCAAAATTATCCCTGAAATTACAGAAATCCCAAATTTCTGTGCGTGGATTTGTCTGGGGAAAAGGGACCCCAAAATTAAACCTGAACCCTCAAAATTGAACCTGAAACTCCAGAAATCCCAAATTTCTGTGTTTGGATTTGTCTGGGGAAAAAGGGACCCCAAAATTAAACTTGAAACCCCAAAATTGTCCCTGAAACCCCCAAATTAACCCAAAGACCTCAAAATCATCCCTGAACCCCATTTTTATGGGAACAGGGCAGATTTTGGGCTGGAACTTGCAGATTTTTGTAGGAATTCTCCATTTTTTCAGGGATTTTTGGGGTCCAACCCCAGATTTTGGGGCGTCCCTCACCTGGGGTGACCTCAGAGCTGTGACATTGCCCCAGGAGATCAGAACAGGGCAGATTTTGGGGAGGAATTTGCCGATTTTGGGCAGGAATTTGCCGATTTTAATGCGAAAATTGCAGATTTTTGTAGGAACCCTCAATTTTTTCAGGGATTTTTGGGGTCCAACCCCAGATTTTGGGGTGTCCCTCACCTGGGGTGACCTCGGAGCTGTGGCACCACCCAGGAGGTGAGAACAGGGCAGATTTTGGGCTGGAATTTGCCGATTTTAATGCGAAAATTGCAGATTTTTGTAGGAACACTCCATTTTTTCAGGGATTTTTGGGGTTTTACCCCAGATTTTGGGGTGTCCCTCACCTGGGGTGACCTCAGAGATGTGGCACCACCCAGAGGCCCCAGGGATGGAGCATTTTGAGGTGGAATTTGCCAATTTTGGGGTGGAATTTACCAATTTCAATGTGCATTTTGCAGATTTTTCTAGGAACACTCCATTTTTTCGGGGATTTTTGGGGTTTTACTCCAGGTTTTGGGGTGTCCCTCACCTGGGGTGACCTCAGAGCTGTGGCACCACCCAGGGGCTGGGAATGGGGTGGATTTTGGGGTGGAATTTACCAATTTTGATGTGAAATTTGCAGATTTTGATGTGAAATTTGCAGATTTTTGTAGGAACACTCCATTTTTTCGGGGATTTTTGGGGTCCAACCCCAGATTTTGGGGTGTCCCTCACCTGGGGTGACCTCAGAGATGTGGCACCACCCAGAGCCCCCAGGGATGGAGCATTTTGGGGTGGAATTTGCTGATTTTGAGGTGGAATTTGCTGATTTTGAGGTGGAATTTGCCGATTTTAATGCGAAATTTGCTGATTTTTGTAGGAACACTCCATTTTTTGGGGATTTTTGGGGTTTTACCCCAGATTTTGGGGTGTCCCTCACCTGGGGTGACCTCAGAGCTGTGACACTGCCCCAGGAGATCAGAACAGGGCAGATCTTGGGCAGGAATTTGCCGATTTTGGGGTGGAATTCGCCGATTTTGATGCGAAAATTGCAGATTTTTGTAGGAACTCTCCATTTTTTCGGGGATTTTTGGGGTCCAACCCCAGATTTTGGGGTGTCCCTCACCTGGGGTGACCTCAGAGCTGTGGCACCACCCAGGGGCTGGGAATGGGGTGGAATTTGGGGTGGAATTTACCAATTTTGGGGTGGAATTTGCCGATTTTTCTAGGAATTGAGCAGATTTTTGTAGGAACACTCCATTTTTTCAGGGATTTTTGGGGTTTTACTCCAGGTTTTGGGGTGTCCCTCACCTGGGGTGACCTCGGAGCTGTGGCACCACCCAGAGCCCCCAGGGATGGAGCATTTTGGGGTGGAATTTGCCGATTTTGGGGTGGAATTTGCCGATTTTGAGGTGGAATTTGCCGATTTTAATGCGAAAATTGCAGATTTTTGTAGGAATTCTCCATTTTTTCAGGGATTTTTGGGGTCCAACCCCAGGTTTTGGGGTGTCCCTCACCTGGGGTGACCTCAGAGATGTGACATTCCTCCAGGGCCCCCGAGGGACTGTGGACTTTGGCATCCAGGGCCCCCCTGGCCCCGTTGAGGCTGACGGCGAACGAGGCCGGCTGGTGAACCTTGAGCCCCGACTCCTGGGGGAACACGGGGTCAGACACCCCAAAAACGGCCCTGGGAACCCCCAAAAACCCCGGGGAGCCACCCCCAAACAGGGAGGGGGACACAGCAAAGGTGGGGAATGGGGGAGGAAAGGGAAAAAGAGGGGGAAATAATGAAAAAATAACAAAAAAAAACGCCAAGAAATTGAGTGAGAGTGAGGAGAGTGTGAGGGGGAGAGGGGTAAATCGTGAGAAAATCAAAGAAATCCCTCAAAACAAAACAAAATAAAACAAAGAAAGAGGAAAAAATAATAAAAAACCCAAAGAAATCCCCCCAAAACAAAAAAAAAACCAATAAAAAACTCAAAGAAATCCCCCCAAAATAAAACAAAAAAAAACACAAAGAAAGAGGAAAAAACCCAAGGAAAAACCCAAAGAAATCCCTCCAAAACAAAATTTAAAAACACCAAAGAAAGAGGAAAAAAACCAAAGAAAAACCCAAAGAAATCCCCTCAAAACAAACAAAAAAAAACCCAATAAAAAACCCAAAGAAATCCCCCCAAAACAAAAAAAAAACAATAAAAAATCCAAAGAAATCCTCCCAAAATAAAACAAAAAAAAAAACCAAAGAAAGAGGAAAAAAACCAATAAAAAACCCAAAGAAATTGAGTAAAAGCAAAGAGAAGCTGAGGGGAAGAGGAATAAATCATGAGAAAATCAAAGAAATCCCTCAAAAACAAAGCAAAATAAAACAACAAAGAAAGAGAAAAAAAATAATAAAAAACCCAAAGAAATCACCTAAAAAAGCCAAAAAAAACCCAACCCAAAGAAAGAGGAAAAAACCAAGAAAAACCCAAAGAAATCCCCCCAAAATAAAACAAAAAAAAAGCAAAGAAAGAGGAAAAAACCAAGGAGAAACCCTAAGAAATCCCTCAAAAACAAAATTTAAAAAAACCAAAGAAAGAGGAAAAAAACCAAAGAAAAACCCAAAGAAATCCCCTCAAAAAATAACAAAAAAACCCAGAAAAAACCCAAAGAAATCCTCCCAAAACAAAACAAAATAAAAACCCCAAAGAGAAAAAAAAAAACCAAGAAAAACCTCAAAGAAATCACCTAAAAAAGCAAAAAAAAACAACACAAAGAAAGAGGAAAAGACAAGAAAAAACCCAAAGAAATCCCAAAAAAACAACAAAATAAAAACCCCAAAGAGGAAAAAAATAAGAAAAAACCTCAAAGAAATCACCTAAAAAACCAAAAAAAAAAACCAACACAAAGAAAGAGGAAAAAACCAAGGAAAAAACCCAAAGAAATCCCCCCAAAATAAAACAAAAAAAAAACACAAAGAAAGAGGAAAAAACCAAGGAGAAACCCTAAGAAATCCCTCAAAAACAAAATTTAAAAAAACCAAAGAAAGAGGAAAAAAACCAAAGAAAAATCCAAAGAAATCCCCTCAAAAAATAACAAAAAAACCCAGAAAAAACCCAAAGAAATCCTCCCAAAATAAAACAAAAAAAAAACCAAAGAAAGAGGAAAAAACCAAGGAAAAACCCAAAGAAATTCCACAAAATCAAAAGAACCCAAAGAGAAAAAAACAAGGAAAAAACACAAAGAAATCCCCAAAAACCAAAAATATATCCCAAAGAAATCAACTAAAAAAACAAAAAAAAAACCAAAGAAAGAGAAAAAAAATAAACAAGAAAAAAACCCAAAGAAAACCCCAAAATCCCTAAAAATAAAGATAAAAACCAACAAAAAAAACCTCAAAAAACCCCCCAAAAAAAGAGAAAAAAAACTCCAAAAAAAACCCCAAATCCCCCAAAATAAAGAGAAAAAACAAGAAAAAAAAACCCAAAAAACTCAACCCCAAAAAAACCCAAAGAAAGAAAAACACCTCGAAAAAAGCAAAGAAACCCTAAAAAATCCCTTAAAAAGAACAAATAAACCCCAAAAAACCCCAAAGAAACAAAAAAACCTCACAAATAAAAAATCCCAGAAAAAACACAAAATAAATCCCCATAAAAAACCAAAACAAACCCAAAACCCCACAAAGAAAGGAAAAAAAAACCCCAAAAAATTTTCCAAGAAATGCCCCAAAAATCCCCAAATAAACCCCATAAAACCCCACCAAAAAAACACAAAAAAAACCCCAAAAAACCCTCAAAAAAACCTGAAAAACAACAAGAAAAACCCAAAATAAATCTCCCCAAAAAACCCAAAAATGCCCCAACAACGCCTCCCAAAAAAACCCCAAAAAGCCCAAAAATTCCCCCAAAAAATCCCCAAAAAAGCCAAAAAAAATTTCCCCCCAAAAAGCCAAAAAATCCCAAATATTTTTGGGAAAGGTTGGAAAATTCCAAATTTTCATCCCAAAAAAATTTTGGGAGGGAAAATCCCAAATTCCCAACCCAAATATTTGGGGCAAATTGGAAAATCCCAAATTTTTACCCCAAATACCTGGGGAAAATCAGAAAATCAGAAAATCCCAAACTTCACCCCAAATATTTGGGAAAATTGGAAAATCCCAAATTCTCACTCCCAAAAAATTGGAAAATCCCAAATTCTTACTCAAAAATTATGGGAAAATCAGAAAATCCCAAATTTTCACCTCAAAAATTTGGGGAAAATCGGAAAATCCCAAATTCTTACCCAAAAATAGTTTTAGGATAGAAAATCCCAAATTGCCACCCCAAAAATTATGGGGAAAATTGAAAAATCCCAAAACTTCACCCCAAAAAAGTTGGAAAAATTTTCCGGAAAATCCCAAATCCTCACCCCAGAAATTTGGGGAAAATCAGAAAAACCCAAAACCTCACCCCAAAACTTTGGGAAAAATCAGAAAATCCCAAATCCCCACCCAAAATTTTGGGGAAAATCAGAAAATCCCAAATCCTCACCCCAAAAATTATGGGGAAAATCGGAAAATCAAAAACCTCACCCCAAAAACTTTGGGAAAATTGGAAAATCCCAAATTCTCACTCCCAAAAAATTGGAAAATCCCAAATTCTTACTCAAATATTTGGGAAAAATCAGAAAATCCCAAATTCTTACCCCAAAGTTTTGGGGAAAATCAGAAAATCCCAAATTTTCACCCCAAAAATTTGGGGAAAATCGGAAAATCCCAAATTCTTACCCAAAAATAGTTTTAGGATAGAAAATCCCAAATTGCCACCCCAAAAATTATGGGGATAATTGAAAAATCCCAAAACTTCACCCCAAAAAAGTTGGAAAAATTTTCCGGAAAATCCCAAATCCTCACCCCAGAAATTTGGGGAAAATCAGAAAAACCCAAAACCTCACCCCAAAACTTTGGGAAAAATCAGAAAATCCCAAATTCCCCACCCCAAAACTTTGGGGAAAATCAGAAAATCCCAAATTCCCCCCCTAAAAATTTGGGAAAAATCAGAAAAACCCAAATTCTTACCCCAAATATTTGGGGAAAATTGGAAAATCCCAAATTGCCCCCCAAAGATTTGGGGAAAATCAGAAAATCCCAAATTCCCACCTCCAAAATTATGGGAAAAATCAGAAAATCCCAAATCCCCCCCAAAATTATGGGGAAAATGAGAAAATCCCAAATCCTCACCTCAAAATGTGGGGGAAAATTGGAAAATCCCAAAACTTCACCCCAAAAATTTGGGGAAAATTGGAAAATTCCCCAAATTCACCCCCCAAAAAATTGGGAAAATCAGACAATCCCAAATTTTCATCCCAAAAATTTGGGGGAAATCAGAAAAACCCAAAACCTCACCCCAAAACTTTGGGAAAAATCAGAAAATCCCAAATCCCCACCCAAAAATTTGGGGAAAAATCAGAAAATCCCAAATTTTCACCCAAAAACTTTGGGAAAAATCAGAAAATCCCAAATCCCCCCAAACACAACCCCTCCCCCCCCCTCCCCAAATCCCCAAATTTTTTTTTGGGGATCCCAAAAACCCCAAACCCTCCCCTGAGAGCCCTGGGGAAGCCCCAAAGCCCCAAAATCCCGAATTTTTTTGGGGTTTTTTTTGGGGTTTTTGGGGCCCCCCAGGACCCCACTTACCTTGGGGGGGGAGGGGTTGAACGGCAGCCAGGGGGAGCCCAGCCCCCACTTTTGGGGCTTTTTTGGGGTTTTTTGGGGCCTCTGGGTCCCGTTCAACCCCCCCGGCCCCCCCCTGTTCAAAGCCTTTATCAGAGACACGAGAGAGACCCCACGAGGGCTGGGCAAAAACCCCAAAAAAGCGGATTTGAATATGCTAATGAGGGGTTTGGATATGCTAATGAGGGGTTTGAATATGCTAATGATGATTTGAATATGCTAAATTCTGCTTAAAACCCCTAAATTCTGATTTAAATATCCCAAAAAGTGATTTGAATATCCCAAAATCTGCTTAAAACCCCTAAATTCTTATTAAAATATCCCAAATTCTCATTAAAATATCCCAAAAGCTGATTTGAATATCCCAAAGGCTGATTTGAATATGCTAATGGATGATTTGAATATCCCAAACTCTGCTTAAAACCCCTACATTCTGATTTAAATATTCTAAAACCTGATTTAAATATCCCAAAAGCTGATTTGAATATGCTAAAGGCTGATTAAAATATCCCAAAATCTGCTTAAAATCCCTAAATTCTGATTAAAATATCCCAAAAGCTGATTTAAAACCCTAAATTCTGATTAAATAACCTAAAGCTGATTTGAATATGCTAAAAGCTGATTTGAATATGCCAAAATCTGCTTAAAACCCCTAAATTCTGATTAAAATATCCCAAAAGCTGATTTCAACTCCTAAATTCTGATTAAAATACCCTAAAATCTGCTTAAAATCCCTAAATTCTGATTAAAATATCCCAAAAGCTGATTTGAATATACTAAATTCTGATTAAAATACCCTAAAATCTGCTTAAAATTCCTAAATTCTGATTAAATACCCTAAAGCTGATTTCAACTCCTAAATTCTGATTAAAATATCCCCAAAGCTGATTTGAATATCCTAAAATCTGCTTAAAACCCCTAAATTCTGATTAAAATACCCTAAAGGCTGTTTAAAATCCCTAAATTCTGATTAAAACCCCTAAAGCTGATGAAAATACCCTAAAATCTGCTTTAAAACCTCCCAAATCTGCCCCTACAAACCCCAAAATCTGCCTCTACAAAACCCAAAATCTGCACCTAAAAACCCTAAAACTCCCCCTACAAACCCCAAAATCTGCTCCTAAAAACCCCAAAATCTGCCCCTACAAACCCCAAAACTTTCCCTAAAAACCCCAAAACCTGAACCTAAAAATCCCAAACCTTTCCCTCAAAATCTGCTCCTACAAACCCCAAAACTTTCCCTATAAACCCCAAAATCTGCTCCTAAAAACCCCAAAACTTCCCCTACAAAACCCCAAAATCTGCTCCTAAAAACCACAAAACTTTCCCTCAAAATCTGCTCCTAAAAACCCCAAAATCTGCACCTACAAACCCCAAAACTTTCCCTAAAAACCCCAAAATCTGCACCTACAAACCCCAAAACTTTCCCTAAAAACCCCAAAATCTGCACCTACAAACCCCAAAACTTCCCCTACAAACCCCAAAACTTTCCCTAAAAACCCCAAAACTGCTCCCCAAAATCTGCACCTACAAAACCCCAAAATCTGCTCCTAAAAACCCCAAAACTTCCCCTACAAACCCCAAATCTGCCCCTACAAACCCCAAAATCTGCACCTAAAACCCCCAAAACTTTCCCTACAAACCCCAAAATTTTCCCTACAAACCCCAAAACTGCCCCTACAAACCCCAAAACCCAAACCTAAAAACCCCAAAACTTTCCCTACAAAACCCCAAAATCTGCTCCTAAAAACCCCAAAACTTCCCCTACAAACCCCAAAACTGCCCCTACAAACCCCAAAACTTTCCCTCAAAATCTTCCCCTAAAAACCCCAAAACTTTCCCTAAAAACCCCAAAATCTTTCCCTAAAAACCCCAAAATCTGCCCCTACAAAACCCCAAATTTGCTCCTAAAAACCCCAAATCTTCCCCTATAAACGCCCAAACTGCCCCCACTAAACCCCAAAACTGCTCCTACAAACCCCAAAACTTTCCCTAAAAACCCCAAAACTTTCGCTCAAAATCTGCTCCTAAACACCCCAAAACTTCCCCTACAAAACCCCAAATCTGCCCCTACAAACCCCAAAATCTGCTCCTAAAAACCCCAAAATCTGCTCCTAAAGACCCCAAATCTGCTCCTATAAACCCCAAAACTTCTCCTAAAAACCCCAAAACTTTCCCTCAAAATCTGCTCCTACAAACCCCAAAACTTCCCCTACAAACCCCAAAACTTCCCCTACAAACCTCAAAACTGCTCCCCAAAATCTGCCCCTACAAACCCCAAAATCTGCTCCTATAAACCCCAAAATCTGCTCCTAAAAACCCCAAATCTGCTCCTATAAACCCCAAAACTTCCCCCAAAAACCCCAAAACTTTCCCTCAAAATCTTCCCCTACAAACCCCAAAATCTGCCCCTACAAACCCCAAAACTCCCCCTACAAACCCCAAAACTTTCCCTAAAAACCCCAAAACTGCTCCCCAAAATCTGCACCTACAAAACCCCAAAATCTGCTCCTAAAAACCCCAAAACTTCCCCTACAAACCCCAAATCTGCCCCTACAAACCCCAAAATCTGCACCTAAAACCCCCAAAACTTTCCCTACAAACCCCAAAATTTTCCCTACAAACCCCAAAACTGCCCCTACAAACCCCAAAACCCAAACCTAAAAACCCCAAAACTTTCCCTACAAAACCCCAAAATCTGCTCCTAAACACCCCAAAACTTCCCCTATAAACCCCAAAATCTGCTCCTAAAAACCCCAAAACTTCCCCCAAAAACCCCAAAACTTCCCCTATAAACCCCAAAACTTTCCCTCAAAATCTTCCCCTACAAACCCCAAAATCTGCACCTACAAACCCCAAAACTTCCCCTACAAACCCCAAAACTTTCCCTAAAAACCCCAAAACTGCTCCCCAAAATCTGCACCTACAAAACCCCAAAATCTGCTCCTAAAAACCCCAAAACTTCCCCTACAAACCCCAAATCTGCCCCTACAAACCCCAAAATCTGAACCTAAAACCCCCAAAACTTTCCCTACAAACCCCAAAATTTTCCCTAAAAACCCCAAAACTTCCCCTATAAACCCCAAAAGTGCTCCTAAAAACCCCAAAACTTACCCTAGAAACACCCAAACTGCCCCCACTAACTTCAAAATCTGCTCCTAAAAACCCCAAAACTTCCCCTACAAACCTCAAAACTGCTCCCCAAAATCTGCCCCTACAAACCCCAAAATCTGCTCCTATAAACCCCAAAATCTGCTCCTAAAAACCCCAAATCTGCTCCTATAAACCCCAAAACTTCCCCTACAAAACCCCAAAACTTTCCCTCAAAATCTTCCCCTACAAACCCCAAAACTTCCCCTACAAACCCCAAAACTGCCCCTAAAAACCCCAAATCTTCCCCTACAAACCCCAAAACTTCCCCTAAAAACCTCAAAACTTCCCCTAAAAACCCCAAAACTGCCCCTAAAAACCCCAAAACTTTCCCTCAAAATCTTCCCCTACAAACCCCAAAATCTGCCCCTACAAACCCCAAAACTCCCCCTAAAAACCCCAAAACTTTCCCTAAAAACCCCAAAACTGCTCCCCAAAATCTGCACCTACAAAACCCCAAAATCTGCTCCTAAAAACCCCAAAACTTCCCCTACAAACCCCAAATCTGCCCCTACAAACCCCAAAATCTGCACCTAAAACCCCCAAAACTTTCCCTACAAACCCCAAAATTTTCCCTACAAACCTCAAAACTGCCCCTACAAACCCCAAAACTTTCCCTCAAAATCTGCACCTACAAACCCCAAAACTTCCCCTAAAACCCCCAAAACTGCCCCTACAAACCCCAAAACTTCCCCTATAAACCTCAAAACTTTCCCTCAAAATCTTCTCCTACAAACCCCAAAACTGCCCCTAAAGACCCCAAAACTGCTCCTACAAACCCCAAAATTTGCCCCTAAAAACCCAAAAATCTGCCCCTACAAACCCCAAATCTGCCCCTACAAACCCCAAATCTGCCCCTACAAACCCCAAATCTGCCCCTACAAACCCCAAAATCTGCACCTACAAACCCCAAATCTTCCCCTAAAAACCCCAAAACTTCCCCTACAAACCCCAAAACCTGCCCCAGTTCCCCCCAGTCCTGCTCTGGCCGTGCCCCCCCCCCCATCTCTGTTGTTGTTTTTTTGGGGTTTTTTTGGGTTTTTTTGGGGTTTTTTGGGTGTTTGGGGTCTCCAGGTGCCTCACCTGAAGGCTTGAAACAGTCAAACGCCGCGCGGCGTCGCTGGGGGCCGAGGCCGTCACCACGAAGGGGCTCTCGGGGATGTGCTCATCGTTGAACTTCACTGACACCTCGTAGTCACCTGGGTTGGGGTCAGAGCAGGGGGTTTGACCCCAAAAATCCTAAAAATCCCAAAAATCCCGCTCCAAAAATCCCAAAAATCCCATCCCAAAAACCCCAAAAATCCCGCTCAAAAAACCCCAACAATCCCCTAAAACTCAGCGTCATTCCCTCCCTCAGGGATGTGCTCATCGTTGAACTTCACTGAGACCTCGTAGTCACCTGGGTTGGGGTCAGAGCAGGGGGTTTGACCCCAAAAATCCTAAAAATCCCATCCCAAAAATCCCAAAAACCCCAAAAATCCCAAAATCCTGCTTCAAAATGCCCTGAAATTCGGCTTCGTTCCCTCTCTGTTCCCTCTCTCTGGGCTGTGCTCCTCGTTGAACTTCACCGACACCTCGGAGTCACCTGAGAGGGGTTTGGGGTCAGAGCAGGGGGTTTGACCCCAAAAATCCCAAAAATCCCATCCCAAAAACCCCAAAAATCCCGCTCCAAAAATGCCAAAATCCCCAAAAATCCCGTTCAAAATGCCCTAAAATTCGGCTTCGTTCCCTCTCTGTCCCCTCTCTCGGGCCTGCGTTGTCATTGAACTTCACTGAGACCTTGGAGTCACCTGGGTTGGGGTCAGAGGAAGGGGTTTGACCCCAAAAATCCCAAAAAATCCCAAAAATCCCATCCCAAAATCCCCCAAAACCCCAAAAATCCCCCAGAATTCGGCTTCATTCCCTCTCTGTCCCCACTCTCGGGCCTGCGCTGTCGTTGAATTTCACCGACACCTCGGAGTCACCTGGGTTGGGGTCAGAGGAAGGGGTTTGACCCCAAAAATCCCAAAAAATCCCAAAAATCCCGCTCCAAAAACCCCAAAAATCCCGTTCCAAAAGGCCCTAAAACTCAGCGTTGTCCCCACTCTCGGGGCTGCGCTGTCATTGAACTTCACCGACACCTCGGAGTCACCTGAGAGGGGTTTGGGGTCAGAGCAGGGGGTTTGACCCCAAAAATCCCAAAAAATCCCAAAAATCCCACTCCAAAAATCCCCAAATCCTGCTTCAAAATGCCCTAAAACTCAGCTTCGTTCCCTCTCTGTCCCCACTCTCGGGGATGTGCTCATCGTTGAACTTCACTGAGACCTCGTAGTCACCTGGGTTGGGGTCAGAGCAGGGGGTTTGACCCCAAAATTCCCAAAAATCCCATCCCAAAAACCCCAAAAATCCCGCTCAAAAAACCCCAACAATCCCCTAAAACTCAGCGTCGTTCCCTCTCTCGGGGCTGCGCTGTCACTGAACTTCACTGAGACCTCAGAGTCACCAGGTTTGGGGTCAGAGCAGGGGGTTTGACCCAAAAATCCTAAAAATCCCAAAAATCCCACTCCAAAAATCCCAAAAATCCCAAAATCCTGCTTCAAAATCCCCTAAAATTCGGCCCTGTTCCCTCTCTCGGGGCTGTGCTGTCATTGAACTTCACCCACACCTCGGAGTCACCTGGGTTGGGGACAGAGCAGGGGGTTTGACCCCAAAAATCCTAAAAATCCCAAAAATCCCATCCCAAAAACCCCAAAAATCCCGCTCCAGAAATCCCAAAAATCCTAAAAATCCCACTCTAAAAACCCCAAAAATCCCAAAAATCCCTTAAAATTCGGCTTCGTTCCCTGTCTCGGGGCTGCGCTGTCATTGAACTTCACCCACAGCTCGTAGTCACCTGGGAGGGGTTTGGGGTCAGAGCAGGGGGTTTGACCCCAAAAATCCCAAAAATCCCATCCCAAAAACCCCAAAAATCCCGCTCCAAAAATCCCGTTCAAAATCCCCTAAAACTCAGCGTTGTCCCCACTCTCGGGGCTGCGCTGTCATTGAACTTCACCAACACCTCGGAGTCACCTGGGTTGGGGTCAGAGCAGGGGTTTGACCCCAAAAATCACAAAAATCCTAAAAATCCCATCCCAAAAATCCTAAAAATCCCCAAAATCCTGCTCCAGAAATCCCAAAAAATCCCCCAGAATTTGGCTCTGTTCCCTCTCTGTCCCCACTCTCGGGGCTGTGCTCCTCGTTGAATTTCACTGACACCTCGTAGTCGCCTGGGTTGGGGTCAGAGCAGGGGGTTTGACCCCAAAAATCCTAAAAATCCCAAAAATCCCATCCCAAAAACCCCAAAAATCCTGCCCAAAAATCCTGCCCAAAAATCCCGTTCAAAAATCCCCTAAAACTCAGCGTTGTCCCCACTCTCGGGGCTGCGCTGTCATTGAACTTCACCGACACCTCAGAGTCACCTGGGCTGGGGTCAGAGGAGGGGGTTTGACCCCAAAAATCCTAAAAATCCCACCCCAAAAACCCCAAAAATCCCAAAAATCCCCTAAAATTCGGCTTTGTTCCCACTCTCAGGGATGTGCTTGTGTTGGACTTCACCGATACCTCGGAGTCACCTGAGAGGGGTTTGGGATTAGGGCAGGGGGTTTGACCCCAAAAACTCCAAAATCCTAAAAATCCCCAAAATCCCAACTTTAAAATCCCCAAAAATCCTACAAATCCCACCCCAAAAACCCCAAAACCCCATAAAAGGCCAGCACTGACCGGGTTCCTGCACCACGTAGGAGACCCCGCAGGACCCGTCCTTGTGGTCCTCGAAGGCGATCTCGGCCTTGCTGGGCCCCTCCACGGCGATGGAGAGACCCCCGGCGCCGGCCTCGCGCGTCCAGATGCTGAACTCGGCTGGGGACGGGGAAAACGGGGTCAGGGGACCCCAAAAACCCCAAAAACCACCCCAAAAAACCCCAAAACCACCCCAAAAACCCCAAAACCCCCCCCAAAAACCCCTATAGGGACATAGAGACCCCCGGCGCCGGCCTTGCGCGTCCAGATGCTGAACTCGGCTGGAGACGGGGAAAACGGGGTCAGGGCACCCCGAAAACCCCAAAAACCACCCCAAAAACCATAAAAACCACCCCCAAAAACCCCAAAAACCACCCCAAAAACCCCTATAGGGACACAGAGACCCCCGGCGCCGGCCTCGCGCATCCAGATGCTGAACCCGGCTGGGGACGGGGAAAAACGGGGTCAGGGGACCCCAAAAACCACCCTAAAAACCCAAAAAACCACCCCAAAAACCCATAAACCACGCCTCTATTGGAAAAACCCCATAAATTCTGGAAAAAAAACCCATAAATTCCCCTATAGGGACACAGAGACCCCCGGCGCCGGCCTCGCGCGTCCAGATGCTGAACTCGGCTGGGGAGAGGGGAAACGGGGTCAGGGCACCCCGAAAACCCCAAAAACCACCCCAAAAACCCCAAAAAACACCCCAAAAACCCCAAAAAACACCCCAAAAAACCCATAAGCCATGGCTGTACTGGAAAAACCCCATAAACCCCATAAATTCTCGAAAAAAAACCCATAAATTCCCCTATAGGGACACAGAGACCCCAGGCCCAGCATTGTGGGTCCGGATGCTGAACTCGGCTGGGGACGGGGGAAAATGGGGTCAGGGGACCCCAAAAACCCCAAAACCCCAAAAACCACCCCAAAAAAACCCATAAACCAGCCACAACACCTCCTGTTACTGAAAAACCCCATAAATTCTGGGAAAAAACCCCATAAATTCCCCTATAGGGACACAGAGACCCCCGGCGCCGGCCTCGCGCGTCCAGATGCTGAACTCGGCTGGGGACGGGGAAAACGGGGTCAGGGGACCCCAAAAACCCCAAAAAACCCCATAAACCACCCCAAAAAACCCGCATAAACCATGGCTGTACAGGAAAAAACCCATTTCCGGGGTCCCCTTCCCCATTTCCGGTGCCCCCTCTCCCCATTTCCGGGGTCCCCCTCCCCATTTCCGGGTGCCCTCTCCCCATTTCCGGTGCCCCCATCCCATTTCCGGTGCCCCCCATCCCATTTCCGGTGCCCCCCTCCCCATTTTCGGGGTCCCCCATCCCCATTTCCGGTGCCCCCCATCCCCATTTCCGGCGTGCTCACCGGGGCTCCCGGCCTCGGCCCTCTCCAGTCCGGGCCCCCCAGCCCGGACCTTGTGGGCGCCGCCCTCTCCCAGGGGTCCCACGGTGAACTGGAAGGGGCTCCCGGGCACGTGCTGGCCCCGGTCCTTGACGCTGACCCGGTGGGCCCCGGTCTCCTGCGGCACGAAGCGAACCCCGACCGTGCCCCCGGCACCGGGCACCACCTGCGCCGCCACCGGCTGCCCCGAGGGACCCGAGACCTGGGCGGTGACGTCCGAGATGGAGAGTTCTGGGGGGAAAATGGGGGAAAAATGGGGAAAAATGGGGAAAAATGGGGTTAATTATGGGAAATGGTCAATGTGGGACCGGAGACCTGGGCGGTGACGTCGGAGATGGAGAGTTCTGGGGGGAAATATGAGGGAAAAAAAGGTGAAAATGGGGAAAAATGGAGAAAAAATGGAGAAAAAATGGGGTTATTGAGGGGAAAAATGGGGAAAAATGGGGGAAAATTGGGTTATTGGGATCCGTGACCTGGGCGGTGACATTGGAGATGGAGAGCTCTGGGGGGAAAATGGGGAAAAATGGGGGAAAATGGGAAAAATGGAGAAAAAATGGAGAAAAAATGGGGTTATTGGGACTGGAGACCTGGGCGGTGACGTCCAAGACGGAGAGTTCTGGGGGAAAATGGGGAAAAAATGGGGTGAAAAATGGGGTTATTGGGGGGGAAAATGGAGTTAATTATGGGAAATGGTCAATGTGGGACTGGTGACCTGGGCGGTGACATTGGAGACAGAGAGCTCTGGGAGGAAAATAGAAAAACATGGGGTGAAAAATGGGATTATTGGGGGGAAAAAATGGGGTTATTGGGGGGAAAATGGGATTATTGGGGTGAAAAATGGGATTATTGGGGGGAAAATGGGATTATTGGGGGGAAAATGGGATTATTGGGGGGAAAAATGGGATTATTTAGGGGAAATGACCCATGTGGGACTGATCACCTGTGCAGTCACAGGACCCCCAGAACATCCCCCAGGACACCTCCAGGGATGCTCGGGGGCTTCCCTGAAGATGTGAGGACCCCCTGAGACGCCCCAGGACCCCCCCAGAACCCCCAAAACCCCATCCAGGACCCTCCAGGACCCTCCCAGGACCCCTCAGGACCCTCCCAGGACCCCTCAGGACCCCTCAGGACCCTCTAGGACCCTCCAGGACCCTCCCAGGACCCCTCAGGACCCTCCCAGGACCCCCCAGTTCCTCCCAGGACCCTCCCAGGACCTCCCAGGACCCTCCAGAACCCCCTCAGGACCCCTCAGGACCCCCCAGATCCCCCCAGGACCCCTCCAAAACCCCCCAGGACCCCCCAGGACTCCCCAAAACCCCCCCAGAACCCCCCCCAGGACCCTCCCAGGACCTCCCAGGACCCCCCAGGACCCCCCAGGACCTCCCAGGACCCTCCAGAACCCCCTCAGGACCCCCCAAAACCCCCCCAGGACCCCCCCAGGACCCCCCAGGACCCCCCAGGGACCCTCACCGGGCATTTTGAGGCTGAGGTCGCAGGGGGTGCCCACGCTGGCCTCGGGGGGCGCGCGGCGCCTCCGGGTGATGCTCTCACGCACGCGGCCCTCGCCCGTCACCTTCACCGAGAAGGGGCTCCCTGGGGAGGAACTGGGGTCAGTCGGGACCCCCCAGGACCCCCCCAAAATCCCCAAATTCCTCTGAGGTTGAGGAGCCCCAAAATGTCCCCAAAATCCCCCCCAAAATGCCCCAATTGAGGCTCCCCCAGCCCTGGCACCTTCACCGAGAAGGGGCTCCCTGGGCAGGGGGGTTGGGGTCAGTCGGGACCCCCCAGGACCCCCCCAAAATCCCCAAATTCCTCTGAGGTTGAGGAGCCCCAAAATGGCCCCAAAATGTCCCCAAAATCCCCCCCAAAATGCCCCAAATGAGGCTCCCCCAGCCCCGGCACCTTCACCGAGAAGGGGCTCCCTGGGCAGGGGGGGTTGGGGTCACTCGGGACCCCCCAAAAGCTCCTCGGACCCCCCAGGACGCCCTCCAAAATCTCCAAATTCCTCTGAGGTTTAGAACCCCCAAAATGTCCCCAAAATGCCCCAATTGAGGCTCCCCCAGCCCTGGCACCTTCGCTCAGAAGGGGCTCCCTGGGCAGGGGGGGTTGGGGTCAGTCGGGACCCCCAGAACACTCCCAGTATCTCCCAGTATCTCCCAATCCCCTCCCAGTCCCTCCCGGTCTCTCCCAGTATCCCCAAATCCCCTCCCAGTCCTTCCCAATGTACCCAAATCCCCTCCCAGTCCCTCCCAGTCCCTCCCAGTATCTCCCAGTGCCCCCAAATTCCCTCCCAATGTCTCCAAAACCCCTCCCAGTGCCCTCCCAGTCCCACTCAGTCCCTCCCAGTGTCCCTCAATCCCCTCCCAGTCCCTCCCAATATCTCCCAGTCCTTCCCAGTGCCCCCAAACCCCTTCCCAGTCCCTCCCACTCCCTCCCAGTGCCCCCAAATTCCCTCCCAGTCCCTCCCAGTACCTCCCAGTGCCCCCAAATCCCCTCACAATGTCTGAAAATCCCCTCCCAGTGCCCTCCCAGTGTCCCTCAATCCCCTCCCAGTATCCCCAAATCCCCTCCCAGTCCCTCCCAGTCCCCCCCAGTGTCCTTCAATCCCCTCCCAGTCCCTCCCAGTCCCTCCCAGTATCTCCCAGTGCCTCCAAATCCCCTCCCAGTGTCCCCAAATCCCCTCCCAGTCCCTCCTGGTCTCTCCCAGTATTCCCAAACCGCCTCCCAGTGCCCTCCCAGTCCCTCCCAGTGCCCCCAAATGCCCTCCCAGTACCCCCAAACCCCCTCCCAATCCCCTCCCAATCCCCTCCCAGTCCCTCCCAATCCCTCCCAATCCCTCCCAGTCCTTCCCAGTCCCTCCCAGTCCCTCCCAATCCCCTCCCAGTCCCTCCCAATCCCCTCCCAGTCCCTCCCAGTCCCCCCAGTTCCCCCAGTGCTCACCGGGCACGTGCTGCTCCCCGAATTTGACGGAGATGATGTAGTTGCCGGGCTCGGTGGGGCAGTAGGAGACGCGGCAGGTGCCGTCCTCCAGCTCCTCCGTGGTGATGTCCACCTTGCTGGGGCCCTCGATGGACAGGCTCAGGCCCCCGTAGCCTGGGGGGGGTCACAGGGGTCAGGACAGAACCCAAAAACCCCCAAAAAATCCACCCCAAAAAACCCCAAATCCTGGAATTCTCCACATTGCATGAAAACCCTAAAATACCCCAAAAAACCCCCCAAAAATTCCATTAAAAATGCCAAAAACCACTCATTGGACAGACTCAGCTCCCTGTACTCTGGGGGGTCACGGGGTCAGGACAGAACCCAAAAACCCCCAAAAATCCACCCCAAAAAACCCCAAATCCTGGAATTCTCCACATTGCATGAAAACCCTAAAATACCCCAAAAAAATCCTGTTAAAAATGCCAAGAACCACTCACTGGACAGGCTCAGCTCCCTGTACCCTGAGGAGGTCCAGGACATCAGGACAGACCCCAAAAACCCCCAAAAATCCACCCCAAAAAACCCCAAATCCTGGAATTCTCCATATTGCATGAAAACCCTGAAATAACACAAAAAATCCTAAAATACCCCAAACAAATCCCATTAAAAATGCCAAAAACCCCTCACTGGGCAGGCTCAGGCCCCCATACCCTGAGGGGGTCACAGGGTCAGGACAGACCCCAAAAACCCCCAAAAAATCCACCCCAAAAAAACCCCAAATCCTGACATTCCCCATATTGCATGAAAACCCTAAAACACCCCAAAAAAATCCTAAGAAACCCTAAAAAACCCCAAAAAATCCCATTAGAAACTCCAAAAAAACTCTCATTGGACAGGCTCAGCCCCTCGTAGCCTGAGGGGGTCACAGGGTCAGGACAGAACCCAAAAACCCCAAAAAATCCACCCCAAAAAACTCAAATCCCAAAATCCTCCATGTTGCATAAAAATCCCAAAATACCCCATAAAATCAAAAAAAAAATCCCATTAAAAATGCCAAGAACCACTCACTGGACAGGCTCAGGTCCCAGTACCCTGAGGGGTCCAGGACATCAGGACAGAGCCCAAAAACCCCCAAAAAATCCACCCCAAAAAACCCCAAATCCTGGAATTCTCCATATTGCATGAAAACCCTAAAATACCCCCAAAAATCCTGTTAAAAATGCCAAAAACCACTCATTGGACAGGCTCAGCCTCTGTATCCTGAGGGGGTCACAGGGTCAGGACAGAACTCAAAAACCCCCAAAAATCCACCCCAAAAAACCCCAAATCCTGGAATTCTCCACATTGCATGAAAACCCTGAAATACCCCAAAAAAAACCCTAAAATACCCCAAAAAAATCCCATTAAAAATGCCAAAAAAACCCCTCACTGGACAGGCTCAGCCTCCCATAGCCTGAAGGGGTCACAGGGTCAGGACAGACCCCAAAAACCCCAAAAAATCCACCCCAAAAAACTCAAATCCCAAAATCTCCCAGTAAAAACCAAGCCAGTGTCCCCAAACCCCCTCCCAGTCCCTCCCAGTCTGTCCCAGTCCCTCCCAGTGCCATTCCCAGTCCCTCCCAGTGCCATTCCCAGTCCATCCCAGTGCTCCCAGTCCCTCCCAGTGCCATTCCCAGTGCTCCCAGTCCCTCCCAGTGCCATTCCCAGTCCATCCCAGTGCTCCCAGTCTCACCAGCCTGGCGGGTGTCGATGGTGAACTGGGCTGGCTGGAACGTGGTGCCAGTCCCAGTCCCTCCCAGTGTCCCCAGTGCCATTCCCAGTGTCCCCAAATCCCCTCCCAGTCCCTCCCAGTCTGTCCCAGTGCCAGTCCCAGTGCTCCCAGTCTGTCCCAGTCCCTCCCAGTGCTCCCAGTCTCACCAGCCTGGCGGGTTTCAATGGTGAACTGGGCAGGCTGGAACGTGGTGCCCTCACTCAGGCCCAGTCCCAGTGTCCCCAAATCCCCTCCCAGTGCCCCCAGTCTGTCCCAGTCTGTCCCAGTGCTCCCAGTCTGTCCCAGTGCCATTCCCAGTGCTCCCAGTCCCTCCCAGTGCCATTCCCAGTGCTCCCAGTCCCTCCCAGTGCCATTCCCAGTCTCACCAGCCTGGCGGGTGTCGATGGTGAACTGGGCAGGCTGGAACGTGGTGCCCTCGCTCAGGCCGGGGCCCCTCAGCAGCACCCGTGAGGCGTCGCCGAGCTCGGCCTGGCTGATGGTGACAGCCAGGGGACTGCGGGGCAGCGGCTGTCCCCCCCTGGTGACATGGACCAGGTGCTCCCCCACCTCCTGGGGGACAAAGGAAATACCTGCAGGGACACAGAAATGTCACACATGGGGACAGGGATGGGTCACACATGGGGACAGGGACATGGAAATGTCACACACAGGGACAGGGACACAGGGACAGGGACACAGAAATGTCATACACAGGGACAGGGACTGTCCCCCCCTGGTGACATGGACCAGGTGCTCCCCCACCTCCTGGGGGACAAAGGAGATCCCTGCGGGGACAGGGATGGGTCACACATGGGGACAGGGACATGGAAATGTCACACACAGGGACACGGAAATGTCACACACTGGGACAGGGACGGGTCACACATGGGGACAGGGACATGGAAATGTCACACACATGAACACAGGGACAGTGGCTGTCCCTCCCTGTCCCCCCCCTGGTGACATGGACCAGGTGCTCCCCCACCTCCTGGGGGACAAACGAGATCCCTGTGGGGACACAGAAATGTCACACATGGGGACAGGGACATGTCACACACAGGGACACAGGGACAGTAAAGGGACAGGGACAGAGATACAGGGTACAATGTCCCCAGTGTCCCCAATGATGTCCCCATACCCAGGTGGCCGTCCCGGAGCCGTTTGAGCGTGCAGGGCTCCGTGTCCCCAATGTCTCAATGATGTCCCCAGTGTCCCCATACCCAGGTGGCCGTCCCGGAGCTGTTTGAGCGTGCAGGGCTCTGTGTCCCCAATGTCCCCAGTGTCCCCAATGATGTCCCCAATGTCCCCATACCCAGGTGGCCATCCCGGAGCCGTTTGAGCGTGCAGGGCTCCGTGTCCCCAATGATGTCCCCAGTGATGTCCCCAATGTCCCCAATGATGTCCCCATACCCAGGTGGCCGTCCCGGAGCCGTTTGAGCGTGCAGGGCTCCATGTCCCCAATGATGTCCCCAATGTCCCCAGTGTCCCCATACCCAGGTGGCCGTCCCGGAGCCATTTGAGCGTGCAGGGCTCCATGTCCCCAATGTCTCAATGATGTCCCCAATGTCCCCAGTGTCCCCATACCCAGGTGGCCGTCCCGGAGCCGTTTGAGCGTGCAGGGCTCCGTGTCCCCAATGATGTCCCCAATGATGTCCCCATACCCAGGTGGCCGTCCCGGAGCCGTTTGAGCGTGCAGGGCTCCGTGTCCCCAATGATGTCCCCAATGTCCCCAATGATGTCCCCATACCCAGGTGGCCGTCCCGGAGCCGTTTGAGCGTGCAGGGCTCCGTGTCCCCAATGATGTCCCCAGTGTCCCCAATGATGTCCCCAATGATGTCCCCATACCCAGGTGGCCGTCCCGGAGCCGTTTGAGCGTGCAGGGCTCGCGCCGCCCCGAGGGCGCGGTGACGGTGGCGCTGAGCTGGCTCAGGTCCCCGATGTCCCCCATGTCCAGCGGGATCTCGGCCGAGGCGCCCACCTTGAGGTGGGACTGGCGCAGGGAATCGTCACCTGAGGGGACAGTGGGGACACAGGGGGGTCACAGGTGGCACCCAGGGGACAGTGGGGACACTCAGGGGTCACCAGGGTCAAATTTTGGGGGATTTTTAGGGCTTTTTTCAGATTTTTGTTGGGTTTTTCCCCCAGTTTTGTGTTTCCCACCTGTAATCCTGGCCGTGAAGGGGCTGCCAGTGACCCCAGGTGTGTTTGTCAGGGGTTTTGGGGGATTTTTTTTGGTTTTTTTTTGGTTTTTTCCCCAAATTTATGTGGTTTTCCCCCATTCTGTGTTTCCCACCTGTCATTCTGGCCGTGAAGGGGCCAGGTCAGGTTTTAGTGGGGTTTCTGTGGATTTTTTCTCATTTTTTTCTCATTTTTCAGGGTTTTTTTCTTGGTTTTTTTTTTCCCCAGATTTTTCCCCCCAATTTTGGGGTTTTTTTTTCAGATTTTTGTTGGGTTTTTCCTCAATTTTGTGTTTCCCACCTGTAATCCTGGCCGTGAAGGGGCTGCCCGCGATGTGACCCCAGGTGTGTTTGTCAGGGGTTTTTGGGAGGTTTTTGTGGGTAATTTACTCTTTTTTTTTGGTTTTTTTTAGTTTTTTCCCCAGATTTTTGTGTTTTTCCCCCCAATTTTGGTTTTTTCCCCAGTTTTGTGTTTCCCACCTGTAATCCTGGCCGTGAAGGGGCTGCCAGTGACCCCAGGTGTGTTTGTCAGGGGTTTTTGGGAGGTTTTTGTAGGTAATTTACTCCTTTTTTTTGGGGGTTTTTTGAGTTTTTTTTTGTTTTTTCCCCAGATTTTTGGTTTTTTCCCCCATTTTGTGTTTCCCACCTGTAATCCTGGCCGTGAAGGGGCTGCCAGCGATGTGACCCCAGCTCAGGTTTTAGTGGGGTTTTGGGGGTTTCTGTGGATTTTTTCTCATTTTTGCAGGTTTTTTTTGGTTTTTTCCCCAGATTTTTGGGTTTTTTCCCCAGATTTTTTTGTTTTTTCCCCCAATTTTGTGTTTCCCACCTGTAATCCTGGCCGTGAAGGGGCTGCCTGTGATGTGACCCCAGGTGTGTTTGCCAGGGGTTTTGGGGGATTTTTTTTTTTGTTTTTTTGGGTTTTTTTTGTTTTTTTCCCCAGATTTTTATATTTTTTCCCCCAATTTTTTTTTTTTCCCCCAATTTTTGGTTTCCCACCTGTAATCCTGGCCGTGAAGGGGCTGCCCGCGATGTGACCCCAGGTGTGTTTGCCAGGGGTTTTGGGGGATTTTTGGGAGGTTTTTGTGGGTAATTTACTCTTTTTTTTTTTTTGGTTTTTTTTTGTTTTTTTCCCCAAATTTTGTGTTTTTCCCCCATTTTGTATTTCCCACCTGTAATCCTGGCCGTGAAGGGGCTGCCTGCGATGTGACCCCAGGTGTGTTTGTCAGGGGTTTTGTGGGTAATTTACTCCTTTTTTTTTGTTTTTTTTTTTGTTTTTTTTTCCCCCAATTTCTGTGTTTTTTCCCCCAATTTTGTGTTTTTCCCCCAATTTTGTGTTTCCCACCTGTAATCCTGGCAGTGAAGGGGCTGCCCGCGATGTGACCCCAGGTGTGTTTGCCAGGGGTTTTTGGGAGGTTTTTGTAGGTAATTTACTCCTTTTTTTGGGTTTTATTTTTATTTTTTCAGGTTTTTTTGGTTTTTTACCCAGATTTTTCTGGTTTTCCCCAATTTTGTGTTTCCCACCTGTAATCCTGGCCGTGAAGGGGCTGCCTGCGATGTGACCCCAGGTGTGTTTGCCAGGGGTTTTGGGGGTAATTTACTCCTTTTTTTTTGTTTTTTTTTTTGGTTTTTTACCCAAATTTCTGTGTTTTTCCCCCATTTTGTGTTTCCCACCTGTAATCCTGGCCGTGAAGGGGCTGCCTGCGATGTGACCCCAGGTGTGTTTGCCAGGGGTTTTGGGGGATTTTTGGGAGGTTTTTTTTTGTTTTTTTTTTGTATTTTTTCCCCCATTTTGGTTTCCCACCTGTAATCCTGGCCGTGAAGGGGCTGCCTGCGATGTGTTTGTCGTTGTACTTGACCACGATGCCGTAGTCCCCGGGCAGCACGGGCAGGTAGGACACGGAGCAGGTGCCGTCCCCGTTGTCCTGGCAGCTGATCTCAGCCTTGGAGGGACCCTCCACGGCCAGGGACAGCCCCCCTGGGGACAAGGACACGGTCAGGGGACAGCCTGGGACCCTCCATGGCCAGGGACAGCCCCCCTGGGGACAAGGACACGGTCAGGGGACAGGGACAGCCCCCCTGGGGACACATGGGGACAGTTAGGGACAGCCTGGGGACAGGGACAGCCCCCTGGGGACATGGGGACACATGGGGACAGTCAGGGACAGCCCCCCTGGGGACATGGGGACAGTTAGGGACACCCTGGGGACACCCTGGGACCCTCCACAGCCAGGGACAGCCCCCCTGGGGACATGGGGACAAGGACACGGTCAGGGGACAGCCTGGGGACAGGGACAGCCCCCCTGGGGACACAGGGACAGTTAGGGACAGTCAGGGGACAGGGACAGAGCCCCTGGGGACACGGGGACAAGGACATGGTCAGGGGACAGCCTGGGACCCTCCACGGCCAGGGACAGCCCCCCTGGGGACACATGGGGACAGTCAGGGACACCCTGGGACCCTCCACG
The DNA here is from genome assembly GCF_023055355.1 of Agelaius tricolor. Classification (NCBI taxonomy): domain Eukaryota; kingdom Metazoa; phylum Chordata; class Aves; order Passeriformes; family Icteridae; genus Agelaius; species Agelaius tricolor. The sequence goes on along the minus strand of NW_027269414.1, from coordinate 17,906 downwards.
GCCAGGGACAGCCCCCTGGGGACATGGGGACAGTCAGGGACAGCCTGGGGACAGGGACAGCCCCCGTGGGGACACATGGGGACAGTCAGGGACAGTCAGGGACCCTCCACGGCCAGGGACAGCCCCCCTGGGGACATGGGGACAGTTAGGGACAGTGTCCCCATTGCCCCCAATGTCCCCATTGCCCCCAGTGTCCCCATTGCCCCCAATGTTCCCAATGTCCCCTGACCCCTCATTGCCCCCATTGTCCCCAGTGCCCCCATTGTCCCCACTGTTGCCATTGTCCCCATTGCCCCCATTGTCCCCACTGTCCCCATTGTCCCCAATGTCCCCATTGCCCCCAATGTCCCCATTGTCCCCAATGTCCCCATTGTCCCCAGTGTCCCCAATGTCCCCAATGTCCCCATTGCCCCCAATGTCCCCATTGTCCCCAATGTCCCCATTGTCCCCAGTGTCCCCAATGTCCCCAATGTCCCCAATGTCCCCATTGTCCCCAATGTCCCCAATGTCCCCAATGTCCCCAGCTGTCCCCATTGCCCCCAATGTCCCCATTGCCCCCATTGCCCCCAATGCCCCCAATGTCCCCATTGCCCCCATTGCCCCCATTGTCCCCACTGTCCCCATTGTCCCCAATGTCCCCATTGCCCCCAATGTCCCCATTGTCCCCAATGTCCCCATTGTCCCCAGTGTCCCCAATGTCCCCAATGTCCCCAATGTCCCCACCCTCTCCGGCGTCCTTGGTGTTGACGGTGAACGTGGCTGGGCGGTTGATGGCGCCCCATTGTCCCCAATGTCCCCATTGTCCCCAATGTCCCCATTGTCCCCATTGCCCCCAATGTCCCCAATGTCCCCAGCTGTCCCCATTGCCCCCAATGTCCCCATTGCCCCCATTGCCCCCAATGCCCCCAATGTCCCCATTGCCCCCATTGCCCCCATTGCCCCCAGTGTCCCCATTGTCCCCAATGCCCCCATTGTCCCCATTGTCCCCATTGTCCCCATTGCCCCCAATGCCCCCATTGTCCCCATTGTCCCCATTGCCCCCAATGCCCCCATTGTCCCCATTGTCCCCAGTGTCCCCATTGTCCCCAGTGTCCCCAATGTCCCCAATGTCCCCATTGCCCCCAATGTCCCCAATGTCCCCAATGTCCCCACCCTCTCCGGCGTCCTTGGTGTTGACGGTGAACGTGGCCGGGCGGTTGATGGCGCCCCATTGTCCCCAATGTCCCCATTGTCCCTGGTGTCTCCATTGCCCCCATTGTCCCCAGTGTCCCCATTGTCCCCATTGTCCCCAATGTCCCCATTGTCCCTGGTGTCTCCATTGTCCCCATTGCCCCCATTGTCCCCAGTGTCCCCAGTGTCCCCAATGTCCCCAATGTCCCCAATGTCCCCATTGTCCCCAATGTCCCCATTGTCCCCATTGTCCCACCCTCTCCAGCATCCTTGGTGTTGACGGTGAACGTGGCCGGGCGGTTGACGGTGCCGTGGGTCAGCCCGGGGCCGTAGGCGGTGACGTGGCCGCTGTTCACGTAATCCACATAGAACTGCAGGGGGCTGCCTGGGGGGGACACACGGGGACATGGGGGGGGTCACAGCGTGTCCTGACCCCCCCACAGTGTCCCCAAACTGCCCCCAAATCCCCCATGGGGACAGTGACCCCAAAGAAACTCCCCAAAGCCACCCCCAGGTGACAGAATCCACATAGAACTGCAGGGGGCTGCCCGGGACAGGGGGACACTGGGGGGGTCACAGCGTGTCCTGACCCCCCCACAGTGTCCCCAAACTGTCCCCAAATCCCCCATGGGGACAGTGACCCCAAAACCCCCCCAAAACTCACTCCTGGCTGCTCCCATGGGTTCCAAACACCTCAAAATCTCCCAAAAAATTCCAAAATTCCCCCAAATTCCGGGTACCAGGGATGTGGATGCTGTTACACTGAATGTCCATCTCGTGCAGCCAAAACTCCCCCAAAACTCCCCCAAAACCCACCCTTGGCTGCTCCCCTGGGTTCCAGACACCCCAAAATTCCCAGAAATTCCCCCAAATTCCCCGAATTCCCCCCAAAATCCCGGGTACCAGGGATGTGGATGCTGTCACAGCGGATGTCCATCTCATGCAGCCAAAACTCCTTAAACCACCCCAAAACCCCCCAAAACTCACCCCAAAAACCCCCAAAACCCACCCTGGGCTGCTCCCCTGGGTTCCAGACACCCCAAAATTCCCAGAAATTCCCCAAAATTCCCCGAATTCCCCCCAAAATCCCAGGTACCAGGGATGTGGATGCTGTTACACTGAATGTCCATCTCGTGCAGCCAAAACTCCCCCAAAACTCCCCCAAACCCCACCCTTGGCTCCTCCCCTGGGTTCCAGACACCCCCAAACACCCCAAAATTCCCCAAAATTCCCCGAAATCCCCCCAAATCCCGGGTACCAGGGATGTGGATGCTGTCACAGCGGATGTCCATCTCGTGCAGCCCCGCCTCGCTGGGCGCAAACCTCACGGTCACCGTGCCGTCCTTGTTGTCCGTGATGTCCGGGGTGGCCACCTTGCCCGAGGGCATCCGCACCTCACCTGGGGGGACAGGGACACCTGGGGTCACCTGGGACAGCTGGGGACAGCTGGGGACACCTGGGACAGCTGGGAGGGACTGGGGACAGCTGGGGACACCTGGGGACACCTGAGAGGGGCTGGGGACACCTGGGAGTGATTGGGGACACCTGAGAGGGGCTGGGGACACCTGGGAGTGATTGGGGACACCTGGGACAGCTGGGGACACCTGAGAGGGGCTGCAGTGGCCACCTTGCCCGAGGGCATCCGCACCTCACCTGGGGGACACTGGGGTCACCTGGGGTCACCTGGGACACCTGGGGACAGCTGGGACAGCTGGGAGAGACTGGGGACACCTGGGAGTGATTGGGGACACCTGGGGACACCTGGGAGGGACAGGGGACACCTGGGACACCTGGGGTCACCTGGGACAGCTGGGACAGCTGGGAGTGATTGGGGACACCTGGGGACACCTGGGGACACCTGAGAGGGGCTGCAGTGGCCACCTTGACCAAGGGCATCCGCACCTCACCTGGGGGACACTGGGATCACCTGGGACAGCTGGGGACAGCTGGGGACATCTGGGGTCACCTGGGGACACCTGGGGACAGCTGGGAGGGACTGGGGACACCTGGGGACACCTGGGAGGGACAGGGGACACCTGGGGTCACCTGGTAGGGGCTGCAGTGGCCACCTTGCCCGAGGGCATCCGCACCTCACCTGGGGGACACCTGGGGACACCTGAGACACCTGGGGACACCTGGGAGGGACTGGAGACACCTGGGGACACCTGGGGACACCTGGGGTCACCTGGGACACCTGGGGACAGCTGGGACACCTGGGGTCACCTGGGACACCTGGGACACCTGGGGACACCTGGGGTCACCTGGGACACCTGGGGACAGCTGGGAGTGATTGGGGACACCTGGGGACAGCTGGGGACACCTGGGAGGGACAGGGGACACCTGGGGACACCTGGGGTCACCTGGGACACCTTGGGGACACCCAGACACTTTTGGGCTGTTCAGGGCTGATTTGGGGATGATTTTTGGGTGTTCCTGGGGTGGTTTTGGCTGATTCAGGACCGGTTTTGGGGAGATTTTTGAGGGGATTTTGGGCTGAGTTTTGGGGTGGGTTTTGAGGTGGTTTGGGTTCATTTTGGGCTGGTTTGGGTTAATTTTGGGGTGGGTTTTGAGGTATTTTTGGGCTGATTTTTGAGCTGCTTTTGAGGTATTTATGCACCAATTTTAGAGCTGACTTTGAGGTATTTTTGGACCAGTTTTGAGGATGTTTTGGGCGGATTTTTGGACCGGTTTTGAGGAGGTTTTGGGCGGATTTTTGGATGTTTTTGGGCCGACTTTGAGGTATTTTCGGGCCTATTTTGGGCTGGTTTTGAGGTATTTTTGGGCCTATTTTGGGAAGGTTTTGGGCGGATTTTTGGACCGGTTTTGAGGAGGTTTTGGGCAGATTTTTGGATGTTTTTGGGCCGACTTTGAGGTGTTTTTGGGCCTATTTTGGGCTGGTTTTGAGGTATTTTTGGGCCTATTTTTGGGGCTGGTTTTGAGGTATTTTTAAACCAGTCTTGAGGATGTTTTGAGTGGATTTTTGGACCAGTTTTGAGGATGTTTTGGGCGGATTTTTGGATGGTTTTGGGCCGACTTTGAGGTATTTTTGGGCCTATTTTGGGGTGGGTTTTGAGGGATTTTTGGACCGGTTTTGAGGAGGTTTTGGGCCATTTTTGGACTGGTTTTTAGAGATGTTTTTGGGCTGACTTTGAGGTATTTTTGGGCCTATTTTGGGCTGGTTTTGAGGTATTTTAGGACCGGTTTTGGGAAGGTTTTGGGCGGATTTTTGGACCGGTTTTGAGGAGGTTTTGGGCCATTTTTGGACTGGTTTTTGGAGATGTTTTTGGGCTGACTTTGAGGTATTTTTGGGCCTATTTTGGGTTGGTTTTGAGGGATTTTTGGGCCTATTTTGGGGCTGGTTTTGAGGTATTTTTGGACCGGTTTTGAGGAGGTTTTGGGCAGATTTTTGGACTGGTTTTTGGGCTGACTTTGAGGTATTTTTGGGCCTATTTTGGGGCTGGTTTTGAGGTATTTTTGGACCGGTTTTGAGGATGTTTTGGGCAGATTTTTGGACGTTTTTGGGCCAACTTTGAGGTATTTTTTTGGCCAGTTTTGGACCTGACCCTGAGGTATTCTCGGGCCAATTTTGTACTCGTTTTTTGGTTGGTTTTTGGAGACATTTTTGGGCCAACTTTGAGGTATTTTTGGGCCTATTTTGGGGCTGGTTTTGAGGGATTTTTGGACCGGTTTTGAGGAGGTTTTGGATGGATTTTTGGACCGGTTTTGAGGAGGTTTTGGGTGGATTTTTGGATGTTTTTGGGCCAACTTTGAGGTATTTTTGGGTGGATTTTGGGGCTGGTTTTGAGGTATTTTTGGACCGGTTTTGAGGATGTTTTGGGCAGATTTTTGGACGTTTTTGGGCCAACTTTGAGGTATTTTTTTGGCCAGGTTTGGACCTGACCCTGAGGTATCCTCAGGCCGATTTCGCACTCGTTTTTTTGTATTTTTGGGGCAATTTTGGGCCAGTTTTGGGGACCCCCCCACCCCCCAAATTCGGGGTGTCCCTCTCACCTGTGATCTCGCCCTTCTTGATGGTGAAGGGGATGACGAGGTCGAAGGGCCGCAGCCCGGCCATGTCCAGCCCGTTGACCCCCAGCAGCGGCCGGTCCGTGGCCTGGGGGGCACCGGGGGTCAGAGCACCCCAAAAACCCCACGTCCCAACTGTCACCCCAAACTCCCTGCTCCCCTCCATTTTCCCCCAAATTTTCCCCCATTTTTCCCATGTTTTTCCCATTTTTCCCCAATTTTCCCCCATTTTTTTCCCATTTTCCCCCCATTTTCCCTCTGTTTTTTCCGGTTTTTATTCCGAGTTTTTTCCCCTGGGTTTTGCCCCCTTTTCCCCATTTTCTCCCCTTTTTTTCCTCATTTTCCCCCATTTTTTCCTGTTTTTTCCCATTTTTCCCCTGTTTTCTCCCCGTTTCTCCCCATTTCCCACTCACCATGACCTGGAAGGGGCTGTTGGGGATGTGCTCCCCCCAAACCTGACGCAGACCCCACATTTCCCTCTATAATCCCCATTTTCCCCCCTTTTTCCCCATTTTTCCCCATTTCCTCCCTTTTTCCCCCTTTTTCCCATTTTTACCCCATTTTTTCACCAATTTTTTCCCATTTTTACCCCATTTTTACCCCATTTTTTCCCATTTTTACCCCGTTTCTCCCCATCTCCCACTCACCATGACCTGGAAGGGGCTGTTGGGGATGTGCTCCCCGCCGAACCCAGCAGATCCCAGATTTCTCCCAAAATCCAACCCCATATCCTCATTTTTCCCCATTTATTGCCACTTTCACCCATTTTTACCCCATTTTTTCCCCTTTTTTCCCATTTTTACCCCATTTTTACCCCGTTTCACCCCATCTCCCACTCACCATGACCTGGAAGGGGCTGTTGGGGATGTGCTACCCCCAAACCTGACACAGACCCCACATTTCCCTCTATAATCCCCATTTTCCCCCCTTTTTCCCCATTTTTCCCCATTTCCTCCCTTTTTCCCCCTTTTTCCCATTTTTTCCCATTTTTACCCATTTTCTCCCCATCTCCCACTCACCATGACCTGGAAGGGGCTGTTGGGGATGTTCCCCCCCCGAACCTGACGCAGATCCCAGATTTCTCCCCAAATCCAACCCCATATCCTCATTTTTCCCTATTTATTACCATTTTTACCCTGTTTTTTCCCATTTTTACCCCATTTTTTCCCGTTTCCTCCCCGTTTCTCCCCATTTCCCCACTCACCATGACCTGGAAGGGGCTGTTGGGGATGTGCTCCCCGCCGAACCTGACACAGATCCCACATTTCCCTCTATAATCCCCATTTTCCCCCATTTCTACCCCATTTTTACCCCGTTTTTTCCCGTTTCCTCCCCGTTTCTCCCCATTTCCCCACTCACCATGACCTGGAAGGGGCTGTTGGGGATGTGCTCCCCGCCGAACCTGACGCAGATCCCAGATTTCTCCCCAAATCCAACCCCATATCCTCATTTTTCACCAATTTTTTCCCATTTTCCCCCATTTTTTCCAATTTTTTCCCATTTTCACCCCATTTTTTCCCGTTTCCTCCCCGTTTCTCCCCATTTCCCCACTCACCATGACCTGGAAGGGGCTGTTGGGGATGTTCTCCCCCCAAACCTGACGCAGATCCTACATTTCCCTCTATAATCCCCATTTTCCCCCCTTTTCCCCTTTTTTCCCATTTTTACCCCATTTTTTCCCATTTTTACCCCATTTCTCCCCATCTCCCACTCACCATGATCTGGAAGGGGCTGTTGGGGATGTGCTCCCCATGAACTGCACACATTTCCCCATTTTTACCCCCATACGTCCATTTTCTCCCCCATTCTTACCCCATTTCTCTCATTTTTACTCTGTTTTTCCCATTTTTAACCCCGTTTTTTCCCATTTTCTCCCCATTTTCCCACTCACCATGACCTGGAAGGGGCTGTTGGGGATGTGCTCCCCGCCGAACCAAACACATACCCCACATTTCCCTCTATAATCCCCATTTTCACCCATTTTTACCCCGTTTTTTCCCCTTTTTTCCCATTTTTTCACCCATTTTTTCCCATTTTTACCCCGTTTCTCCCCATTTTCCCACTCACCATGACCTGGAAGGGGCTGTTGGGGATGTGCTCCCCGCCGAACCTGACGCAGATCACGTATTTGCCGGGCTGGGGCGCGGTGTAGAAGATGTCGAAGGTGCCGTCGGGGTTCTCCACCACGTCCACGTCCACCTCGGAGCCGTCGGGCGTGCACACCGAGCAGGTGACCTTGCCCTTGCCGGCCGCCTTGGCGTCCACCGTGATCAGCGTCTGCTCGCCCAGCTGGATGGTGGGGCCCAGGCCTGGACCTATGGAGATGGGGGTCAGGGACCAGGAACCCCAAAATGGGGCGAGGAACCCCAAAACAGGGTCAGGAATCCCAAAACTGGGCCAGAAACCCCAAAACGGGGCCAGAAACCCCAAAACGGGGCCAGAAACCCCAAAACGGGAGCACCGTGATCAGGGTCTGCTCGCCCAGCTGGATGGTGGGGCCCAGGCCTGGACCTATGGAGATGGGGGTCAGGGACCAGGAACCCCAAAACAGGGCCAGGAACCCCAAAACGGGACCCATTGGGGCCAGGAAACCCAAAATGGGACTGGGAAACCCAAAATGGAACTGGGAAACCCAAAATGGAACCCATCTGGGCCACCGTGATCAGGGTCTGCTCGCCCAGCTGGATCGTGGGGCCCAGGCCCGGACCTGAGGGAGATGGGGGTCAGGGACCAGGAACCCCAAGACGGGACCCATTGGGGCCAGGAACCCCAAAATGGGGCCAGAAACCCCAAAACGGGACCCATTGGGGCCACTGTGATCAGGGTCTGCTCGCCCAGCTGGATGGTGGAGCCCAGGCCTGGACCTGAGGGAGATGGGGGTCAGGGATGGGGCCAGGAACCCCAAAACGGGACCCATTGGGGCCAGGAATCCCAAAACGGGACCAGAAACCCCAAAACGGGACCAGAAACCCCAAAACGGGGCCAGAAACCCCAAAACGGGAGCACCGTGATCAGGGTCTGCTCGCCCAGCTGGATGGTGGGGCCCAGGCCTGGACCTATGGGAGATGGGGGTCAGGGATGGGGCCAGGAACCCCAAAATGGGGCCAGGAACCCCAAAACGGGGCCAGAAACCCCAAAACGGGGCCAGAAACCCCAAAACAGGACCCATTGGGGCCAGGAACCCCAAAACGGGGCAAGAAACCCCAAAACGGGACCAGAAACACCAAAATGGGGCCAGAAACCCCAAAACGGGGCCAGAAACCCCCAAATGGGACCAGGAGTCCCAAAACAGGACCAGGAACCACAAAATGGGGACAGGAATCCCAAAAAGGGGCTGGAAATCCCAAAATGGGGTTGGGAACCCCAAAATGGGACCCATTTGGGGACATTTGGAACAGGAGCCCATTGGGAACCCCAAAACGGGGCCAGGAACCCCCAGGCTGGACCCATTTGGGGTCACCAGAATGGGATCCCTTTGGTGGCCCCATAAAGGAGCCTTTGGGGTCACCATGGTGGGACCCCATCGGTGGCCCCAAAATGGGATCCCATCATTAATTTTGGGGGTCCCCGACATTAATTGAGTTTGGGGGTCCTACATCCTTCACTTGGGGGGATCCTACATAATTAAATTGGGGGAATCTCTCATTAATTGAGATCATGGGTGTCTCCCATCATTAATTCTGGGGGGTCCCCATCATTAATTGGGATCACGGGGGTCTCTCATCACTAATTTTGGCGGGGTCCCTTCATTAATTAAGATCATGGAGATGTCCCATCATTAATTTTGGAGGGTCCCCATCATTAATTTTGGAGGGTCCCCATCATTAAACTGGAGGGGTCCCTTCATTCATTGAGGTCATGGGGCTCTCCCATCATTAATTTGGGGGGGTTCCTCATCATTTAAATCGGGTTCCTCCCACCCCAAACCCCCTCCCAACCCAACCCTCACCCCCTCCCCTGTCTCCCCCCCTTCCCCTCATGCAGGGCCATTTTTGGGGTGCGAAGGGGGCTCGATTTTGGGGTGCAAAGGGGGGGTTTTGGCCATGCTCCCCCCCCCCCCAACCAAGCCGTGCTCTTACCTAAGCCGTGACCTCCGATGGAAACTACAGCGTGGGGGGGGGTGGGCGTGGGGGGGTGGGCGTGGGGTGGGCAGAGAAGCAAGAAATCCAGTGAGACACAGCCGTGAGACCCCCAAAACCCCCCGAAACCCCCCCCAAAATCCCCCAAAACACCCCCAAAAATCCCCTTCTCCCCCCTCAGTGCAGCCGTGCCCCTTTCCCAGCAGGGTTGTGCCCCCCCCATTCCTGAGGAGATTTTCGCGATGGTTTCTCCCATTCCTGAGGTGGTATCCCCCATTTGGGGGGGGGGTTCCCCTGTAGTTTTTGGGGTGGTTTTTCCCATTTTTGAGGTGTTTCCTCCCAATTTTTGGGGGTTTTCCCCCGTTTCGGGGCTCACCGGTAACCGTGCACTTGCTGGCGTCGCCGGTGGGCACGGCCCGGATGCGGTAGGGGGAATAGGGGATCTCGTCCCCCCCGTATTTGATGAGGATGGTGTAGCGGCCGGTCATGTCCGGCACGTAGGACACGGTGTAGGTGCCGTCCTGATTGTCCCGGATTGAGGCTTTCTTGGGCTTCCCCTCAGGATCCTGAAGGGAAAAAGCGGGAATTTCGGCCATTGGTGAGGTGAGAATTGGAATTTGGGCAGTTTTTAGGGTGTGGGGTTGGATTTTAGGGCTGGGAAAAAGCATCCCAGGGCTCCCGGGTGGGCTCATGCTCCCTTGGGACTCCCCTCGGGATCCTGAGGGGAAAAAGCTTTTCCTGAGGGGAAAAAGTGGGAATTTTAGGGATTGGTGAGGTGAGAATAAGAATTTTGGTGGTTGGGAGGGGGGAAAATGGGAATTTGGGCAGTTTTTAGGGTGTGAGGCTGGATTTTAGGGCTGGGAAAAAGAATCCCAGAGCTCCTGGGCGGGTCATGCACCCTTGGGATTCCCCTCAGGATCCTGAGGGGAAAAAGCTTTTCCTGAGGGAAAAAAGTGGGAATTTTAGCCATTGGTGAGGTGAGAATGGGAATTTTGGTGGTTGGGAGAGGGAAAATGGGAATTTGGGCAGTTTTGGTGTGTGGGGTTGGATTTTAGGGCTGGGAAAAAGCATCCCAGAGCTCCCAGGTGGGGTCATGCTCCCTTGGGACTCCCCTCAGAATCCTGAGGGGAAAAAGCTTTTCCTGAGGGGAAAAAGTGGGAATTTTAGCCATTGGTGAGGTGAGAATGGGAATTTGGGCGGTTCAAAGGTAGAAAAATGGGAATTTGGGCTAGAAAAAGGATCAAAGAGCTCCTGGGTGGGGTCATGCTCCCTTGGGCTTCCCCTTGGGATCCTGAGGGGAAAAAGCTTTTCCTGAGGGGAAAAAGTGGGAATTTTAGCCATTGGTGAGGTGAGAATGGGAATTTTGGTTGCTAGGAGGTGAGAAATGGGAATTTGGGCATTTTTTGGGTGTGGGGTTGGATTTTAGGGCTGGGAAAAAGCATCCCAGAGCTCCCAGGTGGGATCATGCTCCCTTGGGACTCCCCTCAGAATCCTGAGGGGAAAAAGCTTTTCCTGAGGGGAAAAAGTGGGAATTTTAGGGATTGGTGAGGTGAGAATAAGAGTTTTGGTGGTTGGGAGGGGGGAAAGTGGGAATTTGGGCAGTTTTTAGGGTGTGGGGTTGGATTTTAGGGCTGGGAAAAAGCATCCCAGAGCTCCCAGGTGGGGTCATGCTCCCTTGGGACTCCCCTCAGAATCCTGAGGGGAAAAAGCTTTTCCTGAGGGGAAAAAGTGGGAATTTTAGCCATTGGTGAGGTGAGAATGGGAATTTGGGCGGTTCAAAGGTAGAAAAATGGGAATTTGGGCTAGAAAAAGGATCAAAGAGCTCCTGGGTGGGGTCATGCTCCCTTGGGCTTCCCCTTGGGATCCTGAGGGGAAAAAGCTTTTCCTGAGGGGAAAAAGTGGGAATTTTAGCCATTGGTGAGGTGAGAATGAGAATTTTGGTGGTTGGGAGGGGGAAAATGGGAATTTGAGCAGTTTTTGGGTGTGGGGTTTGATTTTAGGGCTGGGAAAAAGAATCCCAGAGCTCCCGGGTGGGTCATGCACCCTTGGGATTCCCCTCAGAATCCTGAGGGGAAAAAGCTTTTCCTGAGGGGAAAAAGTGGGAATTTTAGCCATTGGTGAGGTGAGAATGAGAATTTTGGTGGTTGGGAGGGGGAAAATGGCAGTTTGGGCAGTTTTGGGCAGAATTTGGGCAGTTTTGGGTTTTGGGGTTTGATTTTAGGGCTGGGAAAAAGAATCCCAGGGCTCCTGGGTGGGGTCATGCACTTGGGACTCCCCTCAGAATCGTGAGGGGAAAAACCTGGATTTAGGCGATGTGATGTGGGTTTGGGGATAAAAAAAATGGGAATTAGAGAATGTGGAACAGGGTTTTGGTGTAAAAACCTTGGAATTAGGAACTCTTTGGTCACTTTGTGGCCACCAGTGCACACAAAACTCCCACCTCCACCACCAACCCCCCTCACAACAAACCCCAACCGCCCCATCTCCAACGCTCCCCCACCTCCTCCAAACGCCCAAAAAACCCCAAATCCCACCCTCCCCACCCCATAAAGAGCCCCAAAACCCCAAAGGCACCGTGATCTGCACGGCCAGCAGCCCCTCGCCGGCGTCCTTGGCGTCGATGGTGAACTCCACGGGCAGGCTGGCCGGCACCCCCGTGGTGTTCAGCCCGGGCCCGCTCGCCTTCACTTTGCTGGCGTCGTGCGTGGGCAGCGCCTTCACTTTGAAAGGGCTTTAGGGGAGGAATTTTGGGGTCAGAACAGCCCAAAATACCTGGGGTGACACCCGAAATGTGTCCCCAGCCACCAAGGGCGCACCTGCGGGGCACCTCGTGGTCGCCGTAGCGCACGGAGATGCTGTAGGGGCCCTCGCGGGACGGGACGTAGGACACGCGCTGAGTGCCGTCGCCGTTGTCGGCCACGTCCACGGGCTCCAGCACGCCTGGTGGGGGAAATGGGGGTTTTGGGGTTTTTGGGTTTTTTGGGGGTTTTTTGGGTGTGTTTTGGGGTTTTTTTGGGGGTTTTTTGGGGGGTTTTTTGGGTTTTTTTGGGGGGGATTTTGGGGTTTTTTGGGGGGTTTTTTTGGGTGTTTTTTGGGTTTTATTAGGGTTTTTTTTTGGGGGGGGTTTATGGGTGTTTTTACGGGTGTTTTTGGGGGTTTTTATGGGTGTTTTTATGGGTGTTTTTGGGGGTTTTTAGGGTGTTTTTATGGGTGTTTTTGGGGTTTTTTTTGGGGGGGGGGTTTTATGGGTGTTTTTGGGGTTTTTTAATGGGTGTTTTTATGGGTGTTTTTATGGTTTTTTTTTGGGGTTTTTTTGGGGGGTTTTGGGGGGTTTTTATGGGTGTTTTTGGGGGTTTTTAATGGGTGTTTTTATGGGTGTTTTTGGGGGGTTTTTTGGGTGTTTTTATGGGTGTTTTTGGGGGGGGTTTATGGGTGTTTTTTGGGGGTTTTTTGGGTGTTTTTATGGGTGTTTTGGGGGGTTTTTTTGGGTGTTTTTTGGGTTTTTTGGGGGTTTTTTTTGGGGATTTTTTCGGGGTTTTTTTGGGGTTTTTGGGGGGGTTTTATGGGTGTTTTTCGCAGGTTTCTTGGGGTTTTTTTGGGGGGGGTTTGGGGGGTTTTTATGGGTGTTTTTGGGGTTTTTTAATGGGTGTTTTTATGGGTGTTTTTTGAGGGTTTTTTGGGGGGTTTTATGGGTGTTTTTATGGGTGTTTTTGGGGTTTTTTTATGGGTGTTTTTATGGGTGTTTTTTGGGGGTTTTTTGGGTGTTTTTATGGGTGTTTTGGGGGGGGTTTATGGGTGTTTTTTGGGGGTTTTATGGGTGTTTTTATGGGTGTTTTTGGGGGTTTTTTTGGGTGTTTTTGGGTTTTTTGGGGGTTTTTTTTGGGGATTTTTTCGGGGTTTTTTTGGGGTTTTTGGGGGGGTTTTATGGGTGTTTTTCGCAGGTTTCTTGGGGTTTTTTTGGGGGGGGGGTTGGGGGGTTTTTATGGGTGTTTTTGGGGTTTTTTAATGGGTTTTTTTATGGGTGTTTTTTGAGGGTTTTTTGGGGGTTTTATGGGTGTTTTTATGGGTGTTTTTGGGGTTTTTTTATGGGTGTTTTTATGGGTGTTTTTGGGTTTTTTGGGGGGGTTTTTTATGGGGTTTTTGGGGGGTTTTTTGGGGTTTTTTTTGGGGTTTTTATGGGATGGGTTTAAAAGGATTGTAGAGTAACATAAGAGTAACAGGGTAGTACAGAAATTATTAAAAAGGGGGAATGAGGTGGCCCCAAAATCCTACAGGGTGTCCCAAAATCCCCATAAGGTGCCCCAAAATCCCATAGAGCACCCCCAAAATCCCACACCTAGTGCCCCCAAAATCCCAAACCTAGTGCCCCAAAATCCCACAGAACACCCCCAAAATCCCCCCAAATCCCCCCCAAAATCCCCCCAAACTTCTCTCCCACTGACCTTTGGGGCCCTGGACTTTGACGTCCAGCGGGGCCACGCCGGCCTTGGAGGTGTCCACGGTGAAGCTTTGGGGGACGTTGGCCCCGAACGTGGCCGGGGCTCAGCCCGGGACCCCCGCAGGTCACTCGGGACGCGTCCACCACGTCCGACACCGGCACCTGGAAGGGGCTCCCTGGGGGAAAACGCAGGAATGAGGTGGATCTGGGGTGAGGTTTGGGGAAAAAAAATGGGATTTTGGGGATAATTGAGGATTTAGGGGTCAACAGGGGGAAAAAACAGGGGTTTAGGGGAAATAAATGGGGTTTGGGGGTGTGGGGTGGGTTTGGGATCAGCAAGGGGAGCAATGGGATTTAGGGGTGGCTGCAAAATGTATCATCAAAGTTCCTAAAAATCCCATCAAATCTCTCAAAAATCTTCCTAAAAACCCCCCAAAATTAAAATCTTTAAAAATCGCGTGAAAATAAAAAACCAAAAAATTACCTGAACAAATAAAAAAATCCCTAAAAATCCCTCCCCCTCTCCCCACGAAAATAAATCTTGAAAAATCTCCCAACACTCAAAAAAATCCCTGAATTTCAATAAATAAATCCCCGAAATTAAAAATAAATAAATAAATAAATAAATAAATCCTCTGGAATGAAAAAAAAAAAATCCCCGAAATGAAATAAAAATCCTCCAAAATTCAAAATAAATCCCAAAAATTTCACCAAAAAAAAATCCCAAAAATCCCCAAAAATCAAAAAAAATTCCCATAAAATTCCCCAATAATTCCCCCAAAAATTCTCAAAAAATTCCCCAATAATTCCCCAAAAATTCCCAAAAAATTCCCAAAAAACCCCCCCAAAAATTCCAAAAAAATCCCCAAAAATTCCCATAAAATTCCAAAAAAAATTCCCCAAAAATTAAAAAAAATTCCCAAAAAATTCCCAAAAATTCCCCAAAAAAATCCCAAAAATTCCCCAAAATTAAAAAAAATTTAAAAAAATTCCCCAAAAACCCAAAAAAAATTGAAAAAAAAATCCCAAAAATTCCCCAAAAATCAAAAAAAAATTCCCCAAAATTCCCAAAAAAATCCCCCCCAAAATTCCCAAAAATTCAAAAAAATTCAAAAAAAAATCCCAAAAAATTCCCCAAAATATCCCCCAAAAAAATCCCAAAAAATTCAAAAAAATTCCCCAAAAAATCCAAAAAAATTCCAAAAAATCCCAAAAATTCAAAAAAATTCCCAAAAAATCCAAAAAAATCAAAAAAAAATTCCGAATAAAATCCAAAAAAACCCCAAAAATTAAAAAAAAAATCCCAAAAAAATCCCAAAAAAATCCCAAAAAATCAAAAAAAATCCCAAAAAAAATCCCCAAAAATCCCCAAAAAATCCCAAAAAATCCAAAAAAATTCCCCAAAAAATCCCCAAAAAATCCCAAAAATTAAAAAAATTCCCCCAAAAATTCCCAAAAAACTCCCAAAAATCCCCCAAAAATCCCCCAAAAATTAAAAAAAAAATCCCAAAAAATCCCAAAAAAATCCCCAAAAAATTCCCCCAAAAACTCCCAAAAAATTCCCCCAAAAACTCCCAAAAAATTCAAAAAAAATCCCAAAAAATCCCCCAAAAAATCCCAAAAAATTCCCCAAAAACTCCCAAAAAATCCCCAAAAATCCCCCCAAAAATTAAAAAAAAAATCCAAAAAAAAAAAAAAAAAAAATCCCCAAAAAAATCCCAAAAATTCCCAAAACCTTCCCGCCGTGCCGGGGCTCACCGGGGACCTGGTGGCCGCCGTAGGTGACGTTGAGGCTGTAGGTGCCGGGCTCGTAGGGCACGTACTCCACGGAGCAGCTGCCGTCCTTGTTGTCCGTGCACGACATCTTGGCCTCCGAGGGCCCCTCCACGGCCAGGCCCAGGCCCCCCGTGCCCAGCCCCCCTGGAAATGGGGTTTGGGGTTGTGGATGGGGGGAAATGGGGTTTGGGGTCATGGGAGAGAGGGGAAATGGGATTTGGGTTGTGGGATGGGGGGAAATGGGATTTGGGGTTGTGGGATGGGGGAAATGGGGGGGAAATGGGATTTGGGGTCATGGGAGAGAGGGGAAATGGGATTTGGGGTCATGGGAGGGGGGTAAATGGGGGGAAATGGGGTTTGGGTCATTGGAAGGAGAGATTTGGGAGGAAAATGGGATTTGGGGTCATGGGAGGGGGGGAAATGGGGGGAAATGGGGGAAATGGGATTTGGGGTCATGGGAGGGGGGGGAAATGGGGGGGAAATGGGATTTGGGGTCATGGGAGGGGGGGAAATGGGATTTGGGGTCATGGAGAGAGGGGAAATGGGATTTGGGGTTGTGGGATGGGGGGAAATGGGATTTGGGGTCGTGGGGAGGAGGGGGAAATGGGATTTGGGGTTGTGGGATGGGGGGGAAATGGGATTTGGGGTCGTGGGATGGGGGAAATGGGGGGAAATGGGATTTGGGGTCATGGGAGAGAGGGGAAATGGGATTTGGGGTTTTGAGAAAGGGGGGAAATGGGATTTGGGGTTTTGGGAAAGGGGAAATGGGGAGAAATGGGGGGAAATGGGATTTGGGGTCGTGGGATGGGGGAAAATGGGGGCAAATGGGATTTGGGGTCATGGGATGGGGGAAAATGGGGGGGAATGGGATTTGGGGTCATGGGAGGGAGGAAATGGATTTGGGGTCGTGGGATGGGGGAGAATGGGATTTGGGGTTGTGGGATGGGGGAAATCGGGGGGGAAATGGGATTTGGGGTCATGGGAGAGAGGGGAAATGGGGGAAATGGGGGGAAATGGGATTTGGGGTCATGGGATGGGAGGAAATGGGGGGGAAATGGGATTTGGGGTTGTGAGAAAGGGGGAAATGGGATTTGGGGTCATGGGAGAGAGGGGAAATGGGGGGCAAATGGGATTTGGGATCATGGGATGGGGAAATGGGATTTGGGGTCATGGGAGGGGGGGAAATGGGGTTTGGGGTCATGGGAGGGGGGAAATGGGATTTGGGGTCATTGGAAGGGGGAGATTTGGAAGGAAAATGGGATTTGGGGTCATAGGAAGGGGGAAATTTGAGATTTGGGTCATGGGAGAAAGAGATTTAGAGGAAAAATGGGATTTGGGGTCATTGGAGAAAGAGATTTGGAGGGAAAATGGGATTTGGGTCATTGGAAGGAGAGGTTTGGGATTCGGGGTCATGGGAGGGAGAGATTTGGGGGGAAATGGGATTTGGAGTCATGGGAGGGGAGGAAATGGATTTGGGGTTGTGGGAAAGGGGGGAAATGGGATTTGGGGTCATTGGAAGGGGAAATTTGGGAAGAAAAATGGATTTTTGGGGGTCATCGTGGTGAGGTTTGGGAAATAAAGGGGGGTGAGGAAGTGCGGGGAGGAGGAGATTGGGAATTTGGGAATTCCCATTGGGATTCTGGGAATTCTTGGCAGGATTTTGGGGATTTCCATCGGGATTCTGGGGATTCCCATCAGGATTTTGGGGTTTCCCATTAGGATTTTGGGGATTCCCATGGGGATTTTGGGGTTTCCCATCAGAATTTTGGGGATTCCCATGGGGATTTTGGGGACTCCCATTGGGATTTTGGGGATTCCCGCTGGGATTTTGGGGTTTCCCATCAGAATTTTGGGGACTCCCATCAGGATTTTGGGGATTCCCATTGGGATTTTGGGGATTCCCATCAGAATTTTGGGGATTCCCATGGGGATTTTGGGGTTTCCCATCAGAATTTTGGGGATTCCCATGGGGATTTTGGGGATTCCCATCAGGATTTAGGGGATTCCCATCAGGATTTTGGGGTTTCCCATCGGGATTTTGGGGTTTCCCATTGGGATTTTGGGCTCTCACCGGGTCTCCACGGTGAATTTGTTGGGCTGGTTGGTGGTGCCGCTCTGGATGCCGGGGCCGTGCACCCGCACCCGGCTGGGGTCGCAGCCCTCGGTGACGGGGACACGGAACGGGCTCAAGCGGCACCGGGGACCCCCCGTAGGTCACGTCCACCTTGTGCAGGCCTGCGTGGGGCAGCGGGGTCACCCCAAATCCCACCAAAAATCCCCTCAAAATCCCTAAAGATTGCCCAAAAATCCCGCAAAATCCCTCCACACCCCCCCAAACCCATAAATGTCCCTCCAAGTCTCTCAAAATCCCTTAAAATTCCCCCAAAATGTTCTAAAATCTCCCCAGAATGTTCCAA
>NW_027269413.1:46521-132549 GCF_023055355.1 Agelaius tricolor | reverse complement strand
GGACATTGGGGACATGGTTCAGGAGGGTTGGGGACACCAAGGATGTCATTGGTGACATTGGGCACATGGTTCAGGAGAGCTGGTGGCACCTGGGATGGGGTTGGTGGCACCAGGGGACATCACTGGGGACATTGGGGACATGGCTCAGGAATGTTGGTGGCACCTGGGATGGGGTTGGTGGCACCAGGAACATCACTGGGGACACTGGGGACATGGTTCGGGAGGGTTGGTGGCACCTGGGATGGGGTTGGTGGCACCTGGGATGGGGCTCAGGAGAGTTGGTGGCACCGCTGATGTCATTGGTGGGCACCTGGGATGGGGGTTGGGGACATCAAAAACATCATTGGGGACATTGGGGACATGGTTCAGGAGGGTTGGTGGCACCTGGGATGGGCTTGGTGGCACCTCCGATGTCATTGGTGGCACCTGGGATGGGGCTCAGGGGGGGTTGGTGGCACCTGGGCTGTCACTGGGGACATTGGGGACGCCTTTGACACGGTTGGAGATGTTGGTGACATCACTGGGGGACACGGGTGACACTGCTGGGGTCCCCAAATGTCCCCAACGCCCTCAACCCCCTCAATGTCCCCAATGATGTCCCCAATGTTCCCAACGCCCCCAATGCCCCCAATGTCCCCAATGTCCCCAATGATCCCAATGTCCCCGATGTCCCCGATGTCCCCAATGCTGTCCCCGATGTCCCCAATGTCCCCCAATGCTGTCCCCGATGGTGTCCCCAGGTCTGAAGCGGGGGCTGTGCCTGCGCATCAATCACTTCCCCGAGGACCTGGAGTACGACCACGACAGCGCCGAGTACCTGCTGCGTGAGTTACCATGGCAACCGTCATTGTCACCATGGGGACCTTCATTGTCACCTCATTGTCACCAGTACCTGCTGCGTGAGTTACCATGGCAACCGTCACTGTCACCTCATTGTCACCATGGCAACGGGGACATTGTCACCATGGCAACCGTGTCATTGTCACCAGTACCTGCTGCGTGAGTTACCATGGCAACGGTGTCATTGTCACCATGGCAACCGTGTCACCGTCACCTCATTGTCACCAGTACCTGCTGCGTGAGTTACCATGGCAACCGTGTCACTGTCACCATGGCAACCGTGTCATTGTCACCATGGCAACCGTGTCACTGTCACCTCATTGTCACCAGTACCTGCTGCATGAGTTACCATGGCAACCGTCACTGTCACCTCATTGTCACCATGGCCAACAGGGGACATTGTCACCTCACTGTCACCATGGCAACTGTGTCATTGTCACCTCATTGTCACCAGTACCTGCTGCATGAGTTACCATGGCAACCATGTCACCGTCACCATGGCAACCGTGTCACTGTCGCCATGGCAACCATCACTGTCACCTCATTGTCACCATGGCAACCGTGTCATGGTCACCATGGCAACCATGTCACTGCCGCCATGGCGACCGTGTGTCACTGTCACCTCGTCACCAGTACCTGCTGCGTGAGTTACCATGGCAACCGTGTAATTGTCACCATGGCGACCCTCTCATTGTCATTGTCACCATGGCGACCGTGCCCTGTGTCACCGTGGCAACCCAACCCTGGCTTCTGTTTCCATGGCAACGCTCCCGGCATCCTCCTTGCATTGCTGTTGCCATGGCGACGCTCCCAGCATCCTCCCGGCATTGCCGTCACCATGGCAACGCTCCAAGCATCCTCCTTGCATTGCCTGTCACCATGGCAACGCTCCCAGCATCCTCCCGGCATTGCCGTCACCATGGCAACGCTCCCAGCATCCTCCTTGCATTGCTGTCACCATGGCAACGCTCCCAGCATCCTCCTTGCATTGCTGTCGCCATGGCAACGCTCCCAGCATCCTCCTTGCATTGCTGTCGCCATGGCAACGCTCCCCGGCATCCTCCTTGCATTGCTGTCACCATGGCAACGCTCCCGGCATCCTCCCGGCATTGCTGTCACCATGGCAACGCCCCCAGCATCCTCCTTGCATTGCTGTCACCATGGCAACGCTCCCAGCATCCTCCTTGCATTGCTGTCACCATGGCAACGCTCCCAGCATCCTCCTTGCATTTCTGTCACCATGGCAACGCTCCCAGCATCCCTCCCGGCATTGCCGTCACCATGGCAACGCCCCCAGCATCCTCCCAGCATTGCTGTCACCATGGCAACGCCCCCAGCATCCTCCCAGCATTGCTGTCACCATGGCAACGCCCCCAGCATCCTCCTTGCATTGCTGTCACCATGGCAACGCTCCCAGCATCCTCCCGGCATTGCCGTCACCATGGCAACGCTCCCGGCATCCTCCCGGCAATGCTGTCGCCATGGCAACGACCCAGTGGCCGCCCTGGCAACCATCCCTGCCATGCCGAGGCCGTTGCCATGGCAACAGCCGGGTTCCCCGGCCGCCCGTTACCATGGCAACCACGCCTGGCTCTGTGATTGGCCGGAGATAACGGATTCCTTTCCAACGCTGCGTTCTGATTGGTCAGAACTCCCAAATTTGACCCCTCCCTCCATTGCTGGGCTCTGATTGGTCACAACTCCCAGATCCCTTTCCAATGCTGCTCCCTGATTGGTCAGAACTCCCAAACCAGATTCCTCCCCATTGCTGGCTTCTGATTGGTCACAACTCCCCGATCCATTTCCATTGCTGCCCTCCGATTGGTCAGAACTCCCAAACCAGATCCCTTTTCAATGCTGAGCTCTGATTGGTCAGAACTCCCTGATCCCTTTCCAAAACTGAGCTGTGATTGGTCAGACCTCCCAGCCCGCCCTCCATTCCTGCTCCCTGATTGGTTACAGCCCCCAGATCCCTTTTCAATTGCTGCGTTCTGATTGGTCAGAACTCCCAAATTTGACACCCCCCCCCCCCCCCCATTGCTGGGCTCTGATTGGTCAGAACTCCCAGACTCCCCTCCATTGCTGGGTTCTGATTGGTCAGAACTCCCCGATCCCTTTCCAACACTGCGCTCTGATTGGTCAGCCCTCCATTCCTGCTCCCTGATTGGTCCCAACTCCACCTCCCATTCTCACCCTTCCCCCGATTGGCCGCCCGTCCTCAGCACCCCCATTGGCCGCCGGGGTTCCTCTGCCGGGCCCTGATTGGCCGTTTCTCCCCGCGCAGGCGTGGTCCGGGCCTCGAGCATTTTTCCCCATCCTGAGCGCGGTGCTGCTGCTGCTGGGGGGGCTCTGCGTGGCGGGCCTCGCGGCTGCGGCGTGCCAGGACCAGCCTGGTGCTCGGCGCCGGCATCCTCTTCGTGGCCGCGGGTGAGTGAGGGGTTAAAAAATCCCAAATTCACCCCAAAAATTCATCCCCAAAACCCCCAAATTCATTAAAAAAATCCATCCCCAAAATCCATCCAAAAACCACCAAAATCCACCCCAAATCCATCCCAGCATCCTCTTCGTGGCCGCGGGTGAGTGAGGGGTGAAAACCCCAAATTCACCCCAAAAATCCGTCCCCAAAACCCCCAAATTCACCTCAAAAATCCGTCCCCAAAACCCCTAAAACCATGCAAAAACCCATCTCCAAAATCCTTCCCAAAACCACCAAAATCCATCCCCAAAACCACCAAAATTCACCCCCAAAAATCCATCCCCAAAACCCCTAAATTCACCCCAAAAATCCATGCCCCAAAACCCCCAAATTCACCCAAAAATCCATCCCCAAAACCCCTAAAACCATGCAAAAACCCATCTCCAAAATCCTTCCCAAAAACCCCCAAATTCACCCCAAAAATCCATCCCCAAAACCCCCAAATCCATTCAAAAACCCATCTCCAAAATCCATCCCAAAACCACCAAAATCCATCTCCAAAATCCATCCCAAAAACCCCAAAATCCATCCCCAAAACCCCCAAATTCACCCGAAAAATCTGTCCCCAAAACCCCTAAAACCATTTAAAAAATCCATCCCCAAAATCCATCAAAAACCACCAAAATTCATCCCAAATCCACCCCAAATCCATCCCAGCATCCTCTTCGTGGGCCGCGGGTGAGTGAGGGGTGAAAAACCCCAAATTCACCCCAAAATTCAACGCAAAATTCAGCAAAACCTCCCTCAAAAATCCATCCCAAAATCCACCAAAAAATCCATTCAAAAATCCCAAAAATCCATCCCCAAATCCACCAAAATCTCCCAAAAATTTTTAAATTTAATTTTTAGATATTATTTATACATTGTTTTTACAACTTATTTATTAATTAATTATTACCTTTATTTTAAATTAATTTTTCAAATTTCATTCTTAAATCCATTTTAAAAAATTATTGCAAATGGACTTTTCCACCCCAGCTTTTTCAAAACTTAGCTTAAAAAATAAATTAAACATTAATTTTTCCACGTCCCATTTTCAAACCCTTTTATCCATTTTGGAAATTGAAATTCAGATTGAAATTCTTTTTTTTAATTAACTTTTTAAAATTCATTTTTGAAAATTCATTTTTTAAAATTCATTTTTAAAAATTCATTTTAAAATTAATTTTTTAAATTCATTTTGTAAAAATTAATTTTAGTTCATTTTCTAAAATTCATTTTAAAATTTAATTTAAAAAATTTTTAAAATTCATTTTTAAAAATTCATTTGTTAAAATTAATTTTTAAATTATTTTTTAAAATTAATGTTTTAAAATTCATTTTTCAAAATTAATTTTTAAAATAAATTTTTAAATTAATATTTTAAAATTCATTTATTAAAATTAATTTTTTAAAATTAATTTTTGAAATTAAATTTTTAAAATTCTTTTTTTCAAATTAATTTTTTAAAATTAATTTGTTACTTAATTTTATTAAAATTCATTTTTGAAATTAATTTTTGAAATTAATTTTAAAAATTAATTATTTAAAATTAAAATTTTAATTAATTTTTAAAATTTTTTACTAAATTTTTTGAAAATTAATTTTACTTAATTTCTGAAAATTCATTTTTAATTTTTTTTTTAAATTAATTTTTAATTAATTTTTTTAAATTAATGTTTTAGAATTCTGCTTTGAAAAATTCATTTTTAATTAATTTTTTAAAGTTCATTGTTTAAAGTTCATTTTTTAACATTCATTTTTCAAAGTTCATTTTTTTAAAATGCCTTTTTTTTTAAAAAATTCATGTGTTTAAAATTCATTTCCTTGAAATTAATGCTTAAATTCATTTGTTTCAAATTCATTTTTTCCAAATTCATTTTTCAATTAATTTTTTAAAAATTTATTGATGAATTAACGAATCCCCCCCCCCCCCAACCCCCCCCCCCCAAATTCCCCCTTGTTAACCCCTTCCCCGCCAGGCCTCTCCAACATCATCGGCGTCATCGTTTACATCTCGGCCAACGCCGGGGGGGAGGGGTCCGGGGGGGGCCTCCCCTCCCCCCCCCGGCGGGACGGGGAGCGCCGCCCCTCCCCCTACAGCTACGGCTGGAGCTTCTACTTCGGGGGCGTCTCCTTCATCCTGGCCGAGGCCATCGGCGTCCTGGCCGTCAACCTCTACATCGAGCGCCACCGCAAGGCCCCCGCCCCCTCCGCCGGCCCCGCCCCCCGCGCCGCCGCTTTTACCCCGCCAGGCCCCGCCCCCTCTGTCCAGGCCCCGCCCCCCGCGCCGCCGCTCGCGCTCGGGCTCGCGCTCCAGCGGCAAGTCACGTGACCCCTCCCCTCCGTCGGCGCAGGCGCAGCAGCCGCAGCGCGGGAAGGCCTCGGCCTCCCCTCCCCCCGCTGAGATTTCCATGTACACCCTGAGCAGGGGGGGAGGGGGCCGGCGGGGAAGGGCCCCCTCCCCCCCGCCCGGAGTGGGCGTGGCTTCGTCTCCCCCTCCCCCGCCCCCTGGGGCTGCGCCCCTCCCCCCTCCGGCCCCGCCCGGCACGCCCGGCCCCGCCCCTCCCCCGCCCCCCCCCGGGGCTTTCCTGACGCTGCAGGGGGGGGGGAGGGGGGGGGGGGGGAGGGGCGGGGGGAGGGGCCGAGACCCCCGGGGGGGGGCACCGGGACCCTGAACAGGGAAAACGACCCCGGTGTAGGGGGGGCGGGGATTGCCCCAAATGAGCCCAAAATTCAGCCAAAATCACCCAAAAATCACCCAAAATTCAGCCCAAAATCACCCAAAATTCAGCCCAAAATCACCCAAAATTCAGCCCAAAATTCACCTTAAAATAATTCCAAAATCACCCAAAATTCAGCCCAAAAATCACTCAAAATTCACCCAAAAATCAGCTGAAAATTACCCAAAAATGCAGCTTAAAATAATTCCAAAATCAGCCCAAAATCACCCAAAATTCAGCCCAAAATTCCTCAAAATTCAGCCCAAAAATCATCCGAAATTGAGCCCAAAAATCACCCAAAATTCAGCCCAAAAATCACCCGAAATTCAGCCCAAAATCACCCAAAATTCAGCCCAAAATCACCCAAAATTCAGCCCAAAATCAGCTGAAAATTACCCAAAAATGCACCTTAAAATAATTCCAAAATCAGCCCAAAATCAGCTGAAATCAGCCCCAAAATTCACCTTAAAATAATTCCAAAATCACCCAAAATTCAGCCCAAAAATTACCCCAAAATTCAGCCCAAAATCAGCTGAAAATTACCCAAAAATGCAGCTTAAAATAATTCCAAAATCAGCCCAAAATTCAGCCCATAAATCACCCAAAATTCAGCCCAAAATCAGCTGAAAATTACCCAAAAATGCAGCTTAAAATAATTCCAAAATCAGCCCAAAATCACCCAAAATTCAGCCCAAAATTCCTCAAAATTCAGCCCAAAAATCATCCGAAATTGAGCCCAAAAATCACCCAAAATTCAGCCCAAAAATCACCCGAAATTCAGCCCAAAATCACCCAAAAATTCAGCCCAAAAAATCACCCAAAATTCAGCCCAAAATCACCCAAAATTCAGCCCAAAATCAGCTGAAATCAGCCCAAAATTTACCTTAAAATAATTCCAAAATCACCCAAAATTCAGCCCAAAAATCACCCAAAATTCAGCCCAAAATCAGCTGAAAATTACCCAAAAATGCACCTTAAAATAATTCCAAAATCAGCCCAAAATCAGCTGAAATCAGCCCAAAATTTACCTTAAAATAATTCCAAAATCACCCAAAATTCAGCCCAAAAATCACCCAAAAATCAGCCCAAAATCACCTTAAAATCATCCCAAATTACCCCGAAATTCACTCAAAATTCCCCTGAAATTTGCGCCAAAATTACCCCGAAATTCACCCAAAATTTTCTCGGAAATTTACACCAAAATTCACCCCAAAATCAGCTGAAAATTACCCAAAAATCACCTTAAAATAATTCCAAAATCGGCCCAAAATCACCTCCAAATTCACCTTAAAATCATCCCAAATTACCCCGAAATTCACCCCAAAATCCATCAAAAATCACCCAAAATTCACCTTAAAATTACCCCAAAATTCACTCATAATCCACCCAAAATTTATACCAAAATTCAGCCCAAAATCAGCTGAAAATTACCTAAAAATTCAGCTTAAAATAATTCCAAAATCAGCCCAAAATCACCCCCAAATTCACCTTAAAATCATCCCAAATTACCCCAAAATCCATCAAAAATCACCCAAAATTCAGCCATAATTTACTCAAAATTCACCTGAAATTTAGCCCAAAATTTATGCCAAAATTCACCCTAAAATTACCCAAAAATTCACCCGAAATTCACCCTAAAATTCACTCAAAATCCACCCAAAATTCACTGTAAAATTCCTCCAAAATCAGTCAAGCTTCACCCGAAAATTCACCCCAAAATCATCCCTAAATTCACACGAAATCACCCCAAAATCCACCCCAAAAATCACCAAAATTATGCAAAAATCAGCCCAAAATTCACCTTAAAATCACCCCAAAATTCAGCCCAAGATCATCCCAAAATTGTCCTGAAAAATCACCCAAAAATCAGGCAAAAATCACCCCAAAATTTATCCAAAATTCATTTCAAACCAGCCCAAAATTCAGCCCAAAATTACCTCAAATCAGCCCAAAATTACCCCAAAATTCACCTGAATTCAACCCAAAATTCAGCCCAAAATTCATCAAAATTTCACCTTAAAATCCTCCAAAAATTCACCCCAAAATCACCCAAACCCACCCTAAAATTAATAAAAATTTCACCCCAAAATGAACCCAAAATCCACCCCAAAATTCATCCAAAATGAACCCAAAATCCACCCAAATTTTGCCCCAAATTTCACCCAAAATCCCCCAAAATTCACCCAAATTTTGCCCCAAATTTCACCCAAAATCCCCTCAAATTCACCCAAATTTTGCCCCTTCCCCCCCCAAGCCCCGGGGAGTCCCAGTGCCTTAAAGGGGGGGTTGGGACCCCCAGGATGCCCCCACCAGTACGGACCAGTTTGGACCAGTTTGGACCAGTTTGGACCAGTTCACTGCCTGATATGGGACCAGTAACTCCCAGTTCCCTGGACCAGTCTGGACCAGTTTGGAACCAGTTCCCCGGACCAGTATCCCCCAGTTTTCCAATACCAGTACGGACCAGTTTGGACCAGTTTGGACCAGTAACTCCCAGTTTGCCTGGACCAGTTTGGACCAGTCTGGACCAGTTCACTGCCTGATATGGGACCAGTAACTCCCAGTTTCTCTGGACCAGTTTGGACCAGTCCAGACCAGTTCCCCGGACCAGTATCCCCCAGTTTTCCAATACCAGTACGGACCAGTTTGGACCAGTTTGGACCAGTAACTCCCAGTTTGTCTGGACCAGTTTGGACCAGTTCACAGCCTGATATGGGACCAGTATCCCCCAGTTTCTCTGGACCAGTTTGGACCAGTCCAGACCAGTTTCCCGGACCAGTATCCCCCAGTTTTCCTGGACCAGTCTGGACCAGTTTGGACCAGTAACTCCCAGTTTGTCTGGACCAGTTTGGACCAGTCCAGACCAGTTCCCTGGACCAGTATCCCCCAGTTTTCCTGGACCAGTTTGGACCAGTTTGGACCAGTAACTCCCAGTTTGCCTGGACCAGTTTGGACCAGTCTGGACCAGTTCACTGCCTGATATGGGACCAGTATCCCCCAGTTTTCCTGGACCAGTTTGGACCAGTCCAGACCAGTTCCCTGGACCAGTATCCCCCAGTTTTCCAATACCAGTACGGACCAGTTTGGACCAGTAACCCCCAGTTTTCCTGGACCAGTTTGGACCAGTTTGGACCAGTAACCCCCAGTTCCCTGGAACAATCTGGACCAGTTTGGGCCACTCCAGACCAGTTCACTGCCTTACATGGGACCAGTATCCCCCAGTTTGCCTGGACCAGTTTGGACCAGTAACTCCCAGTTCCCTGGACCAGTATCCCCCAGTTTCCCAACACCAGTTTGGACCAGTTTGGACCAGTTTGGACCAGTTTGGACCAGTTTGTCCCAGTCCCTCCCAGTTTGTCCCAGTCCCCCAACGCCCCTGGGGGGGGCTGGGATCATCGGGAGCCCCCCCGGGACCGCCCAGGCCCCGCCCCCTTCACCAAACCCCGCCCCCTTTACCAGACTCCGCCCCTTTCTTCCCCTTCCACCCAAACCCCGCCCCTCACCCAGCTCAGACCACGCCCCTTCACACCTGGGCTGTGACCACGCCCCCGTTTGTGATCAAACCAAGTCCCAAGGGTGTTGGCCACGCCCCTGCCTTTAAGCCCCGCCCCTCCAGGCCGAAGCCCCCGCCCCCCCGGCCTGGCCCCGCCCCCCGCATGCGAATTTTTACGGGAATTTCGCTCTTTCCAATAAAAACCAAGCGTGAAAAATGGGAATTTTGGGAACTTTTGGGGAAATTGAGGGAATTTGGGGGAATTTTGTGGGAATTTGGGGAAATTGTGGGAAATTGTTCTGAAATCTGGGGAAATTTGTGGGAATTTGGGGCCATTTGGAGAAAATTTGGGAATTTTGTGGGAATTTAGGGAAATTCTGGGGAATTGTTTTGGAATTTGGGGGAGTTCTGGGGTGGTCCAGACCAATTTCGGGGAATCTTTTGGAATTTGGGATCATATGGGGAATAATTGGGGAATTTTTTGGAATCTGGGGCCATTTAGGTGGAATTTTGTGGGAATTTGGAGCCATTTTGATGCCATTTTGTGAAAAATTTGGAATTTTGCGGCTATTTTAGGGCCATTTTGTGGGAACTTTGGGAATTTCGGGATTATTTTGTGGAGATTCTGGGAATTTGGGGAGGTTTGGGGACATTTGGGGGAAATTTGGGTCATTTTGGGGTTATTTTTTTAGGAATTCAGAGAATCTGGGTGGTTTGGAGAGATTTTAGGACATTTTGGGGAATTTGCGACATTTGGAGCCCGGAAAGAAGCCGCAGAACCCCAGGACACCTCATTAATATTAATAATACTCATTAATATTAATAAGCACACAGCAAAACGCCCATCAAAGGGCCAAGACCCGCCTCTTCAGCGAATCCCCTTGCTATTGGCTAAATGAGCTGTCAATCATATAAGAACAACCCGGCACCGCCTTGCCACGCTTCTGATTGGTTAAAACCACCGCCAATCACATCACTGCGCGGTCTCATTCGTTAAGGTATTGCTCCCGCCTTTCCCCGCCTCATATTGGCCGCGCCGCCCGTCACTCACCCTTAGCGCGGCGCTGATTGGCGGTGGCGCCGCTGAAGGGCGGGAGCCGCCGTGTGGCGGAGCCGGAGCGGGCCCGGGCCCGGCGGGGCGGGCGGAGCGGGGCGGGAGCAGCGGAGCGGCCGCGGCCGAGCCGCCCCGGGGCCGCCATGGAGGACGGAGTTTACGGTGAGGCCGCTGAGGGCGGCGGGGCCGGGCGGGAACCGCGGCGGGATCGGGGCGGGCACCGGGGCCGGGCGGGAAAATCGTGAGGGGAACGTGAGGGGAAAAGGGGGTGGGGGGGGTGGGGGATTTCGTGAGGCGCCGGCCAATGGCGGGGCGAGGAGCGGTCACGTGATGGGCGCGGCGGGAAAATGGGGAGGGGTGGGTCACGTGGGTGGGCGGGGCAAATAATGGAGGGTGGAGTCAGCATTCAATGAGGGGCGATACGACCACGCCTACTTTGATTTGGCCACGCCCCCTTATACTAAACCACGCCCCTCTAGTAGACCACGCCTTGTGTGTTTCAAGCCTACTCGCATATGCAAATGAGGCCACACCCCTTTGGGTGAGCCAGGTGTTATTGGGAAGGCCACGCCCCTTTAGGTCAGACCTTTGTATGAAAAAGGGGCGTGGCCAGTGAGAGGGTAAGGTGGTGATATTTGAATGAAGGGGCGGGGCTTGTTCGGGAGGGGGCGTGGTCAAGGAAAGTGCACCAAGTGTGGTCATTAAGGTGTGGGTGTGGTCAGTTGTGCAATGGGCGTGGCCAGGGAGATGTGGGCGTGGTCAGGGATCTGTGGGCGTGGTCAATGATCCAAATCTCCCAGAGTGGAGTTCCTGGGGTGGCTCCAGGTGTGCCCAGGTGTGATGTGGGCGTGGTCTCGGACCTGTGGGCGTGGCCTGGGTTCAAAATCTCCCAGAATGGAGCTCTAGGGGGGGATCCCCTGGCGCTGGCTCTGTACCCAGGTGTGATGTGGGCGTGGTCAGCGCGATGTGGGTGTGGCCAGGCATCCAAATCCCCCAGGCTGGAGCTCCTGGGGTGGGTCCTGGTGGGCTTGGGCAGTGCTCAGGTGTACCCAGGTGTGATGTGGGCGTGGTCTGGGACCAGTGGGCGTGGTCAGTGTGATGTGGGCATGGCCAGGGATCCAAATCCCCCAGGCTGGAGTTCCTGGGGTGGGTCCTGGTGGGCTCAGGCAGTGCCCAGGTGTACCCAGGTGTACCCAAGTGTGATGTGGGCGTGGTCAGCGCGATGTGGGCGTGGCCAGGGATCCAAATCCCCCAGGCTGGAGTTCCTGGGGTGGGTCCTGGTGGGCTTGGGCAGTACCCAGGCGTACCCAGCTGTACCCAGGTGTGATGTGGGCGTGGTCTGGGACCTGTGGGCGTGGCCAGGGATCCAACTCCCCTCAGAGTGGAGTTCCTGGGGTTGGGTCCTGGTGGGCTCAGGCAGGGCCCAGGTGTACCCAGGTGTACCCAGGTGTGATGTGGGCGTGGTCAGAGAGCTGTGGGCGTGGCCAGGGATCCAACTCCCTTCAGAGCGGAGTTCCTGGGGTGGGTCCTGGTGGGCTCAGGCAGGGCCCAGGTGTACCCAGGTGTACCCAGGTGTGATGTGGGCGTGGTCAGCGCGATGTGGGCGTGGCCAGGGATCCAACTCCCTTCAGAGCGGAGTTCTGGGGTTGGGTCCTGGTGGGCTCGGGCAGGGCCCAGGCGTATCCAGGTGTACCAGGGATGTTCCCAGCTGTGCCCAGGTGTGCCCAGGTGTACCCAGGCATACCCAGCTGTACCCAGCTGTGGCCAGCTGTGGCCAGCGGTGGCGGCTCAGGCCCGGCCATGTCCCCAGTGCCCCCGGACCTGTCCCCGGAGGAGCGGCGGGAGCTGGAGTCCATCCGGCGCCGCAAGCAGGAGCTGCTGGGGGAGATCCAGCGCCTGCGGGACGAGCTCAGCGAGGCCATCAGCGAGGTCGAGGGGCTGGAGGCCAACGAGGGCAGGTCAGGCACCCCAAACCAGCCCCAAAATATCCTGAAATAGTCCTAAAAATATCCCCAAAATATCCTGAAATAGTCCTAAAAATATCCCCAAAATAGTCCCAAAATAACCCCAAAATATCCTGAAATAGTCCTAAAAATATCCCCAAAATATCCTGAAATAGTCCCAAAAATATCCCCAAAATATCCCAAAAATAGCTCCAAAATATCCTGAAACAGTCCCAAAAATATCCCCAAAATAGTCCCAAAATATCCCCAAAATATCCTGAAACAGTCCCAAAAATATCCCCAAAATATCCCAAAAATAGCTCAAAAATATACCAAAAATAGCTCAAAAATAGCTCAAAAATATCCCAAAAATAGCTCCAAAATATCCCAAAAATAGCTCCAAAATATTCCAAATTTATTAAAAAAAAAAAAAGCTGCAAAATAGCCCCAACTATTCCCAAAAATATCCCCAAAATATCCTGAAACAGTCCCAAAAATATCCCCAAAGTAGTCCCAAAAAATACCTTGAAAATATTCAAAATTTATTCAAAAAACCAGCTGCAAAATAGCCCCAACTATTCCCAAAACTGTCCCCAAAATAGTCGCAAAAATATCCCCAAAATAGTCTCAAAAAAAGCTCCAAAATATCCCAAAAAATAGCTCCAAAATATTCCAGATTTATCCCAAAAATATCCCAAAAATAGTCCCAAAAAATACCTCAAAAATATTCAAAATTTATTCAAAAAAACAGCTGCAAAATAGCCCCAACTATTCCCAAAAATATCCCCAAAATATCCTGAAATAGTCCCAAAAATATCCCCAAAATTTTCCCAGTTTTGACCCCAAATTTCCCAAAAATTCCCCCAAAATTCCCTCAAATTCCCCTCAAAAAATTCCCTGAAAATTCCCATTTTGACCCCAAATTCCTTGAAAATTCCCCCAAAAATCCCCTGGAAAATTTCCAAAAATTTCCCCCAAACTCCCCCATCAAATTCCCATTTTTGACCCCAAATTTCCCAAAAATTCCCCCCAAATTCCCCAAAAAATTCCCTCAAAATCCCCTCAAAAATTTCCCATTTTTGACCCCAAAATTCCCAAAAATTCCCCCAAAGTTCCCCAAAAATCCCCTGGAAAATTCCCAAAAAATTCCCCCAAAATTTCCCCGGAAAATTTCCAAAAATTTCCCTTCAATCCCCAAAATTTCCCCAAAACTCCCCCATCAAATTCCCCAAAAATTCCCCCCAAAATTCCCCCCAAATTCCATCAAATCCCCCCAAAATTCCCAAAAAATTCCCGCAAATTGCCCAAAATTCCCTCAAAAATGCCCAGAAAATTCCCATTTTGACCCCAAATTTCTTGAAAATTCCCCCAAAAAATTCCCCCAAAAATCTTCTGGAAAATTCCCCAGAAATTCCCCCCAAAATTCCCATTTTTGACCCCAAATTTCCCAAAAATTCCCTCAAAAAATTCCCTGAAAATTCCCATTTTTAACCCCAAATTTCCCAAAAATTCCTACAAAATTCCAAAAAATTCCTTCAAATTCCCCAAAATCCCCTCAAAAAATTCCCTGAAAATTCCCATTTTGACCCCAAATTTCTTGAAAATTCCCCCAAAATTCCGAAAAAAAATCCCAAAAAATTCCCCCAAAATTTCCCCGGAAAATTCCCAAAATTTCCCCAAAACTCCCCCATCAAATTCCCATTTTTGACCCCAAATTTCCCAAAAATCCCCTCTGAAAATTCCCATTTTTAACCCCAAATTTCCCAAAAATTCCCCCAAAATTCCGAAAAAAATTCCCAAAAAATTCCCCCAAAATTTCCCCACAACTCCCCCATCAAATTCCCCAAAAATTTCCCCAAAATTCCCATTTTTGACCCCAAATTTCCCAAAAATTCCCCCAAAATTCCCTCAAATTCCCCAAAATTTTCCCAAAATTCCCCAAAATTCCCAAAATTCCCAAAGTTTTTTGGGATTTCCAGCAAGACGCTGCAGCGGAACCGCAAGATGGGGATGGGCCGCAAGAAATTCAACATGGACCCGAAAAAGGTCAGGGAAATTTGGGAATTTGGGGAAATTTGGGGAAATTTGGGAATTTTGGGGGAATTTTTGAGGGATTTAGGGGGAAATTTGGGAAATTTGGGGGAAAATTGGGAAATTTGGGGGAAATTTGGGAATTTTGGGGGGAATTTTTGGGAATTTTGAGGGATTTTTTTTTAATTTTTCGGGGAATTTTGGGGGGAATTTTGGGTAAAATTTTAGGAATTTTGGGGGAATATTTGGGAATTTTTGGGGGAATTTTGAGGGAATCTTTGGGGGGAAGTTTTGGGAATTTTTAGGGAATTTTTTGAGGGATTTAGGGGGAAAATTGGGAATTTTGGGGGGAATTTTTGGGAATTTTGAGAGATTTTTTTAATTTTTCAGGAAGTTTTGGGGGGAATTTTAGGAATTTTGGGGGAATATTTGAGAATTTTTTTGGAATTTTTGGGGGAATTTTTGGGATTTTTAGGAAGAATTTGGGGAAATTTTGGGGAGAATTTTTTGAATTTTGGGAAAGTTTTTGGGAATTTTTAGGGAACTTTTTTGAGGGATTTAGGGGGAAAATTGGGAATTTTGGGGGGAATTTTTGGGAATTTTGAGGGATTTTTTTTAATTTATCGGGGAATTTTGGGTAAAATTTTAGGAATTTTGGGGGAATATTTGGGAATTTTTTTGGAATTTTTGGGGGAATTTTTGGGAATTTCGGGGAGAATTTTTTGGAATTTTGGGGAGAATTTTTTGATTTTTTGGGGGAATTTTTGGGAATTTTTAGGGAACTTTTTTGAGGGATTTAGGGGGAAAATTGGGAATTTTGGGGGGAATTTTTGGGAATTTTGAGGGATTTTTTTTTAATTTTCCGGGGAATTTTGGGGGAATATTTGGGAATTTTTTTTTAATTTTGGGGGGAATTTTTGGGAATTTTGGGGAGAATTTTTTGGAATTTTGGGGAAGTTTTTGGGAATTTTTAGGGAACTTTTTTGAGGGATTTAGGGGGAAATTTGGGGATTTTGGGGGGAATTTTTGGGAATTTTGAGGGATTTTTTTTTAATTTATCAGGGAATTTTGGGGGGAATTTTGGGGGAATTTTTGGGAGTTTTGGGAACAATTTGGGGGAATTTTGGGGAGAATTTTTTGGAATTTTGGGGAAGTTTTTGGGAATTTTTAGGGAATTTTTCTGAGGGATTTAGGGGGAAAATTGGGAATTTTGGGGGGAATTTTTGGGGGAATTTTGGTGGTTTTTGGGTGGGAATTTTGGGTGGGAATTTTGGGGGTTTCGGGTGGGAATTTTGGGGGGGAATTTTGGGGTTTTTGGGTGGGAATTTTGGGTGGGAATTTTGGGGTTTTTGGGTGGGAATTTTGGGGTTTTTGGGTGGGAATTTTGGGGTTTTCGGGTGGGAATTTTGAGGTTTTTGGGTGGGAATTTCGGGTGGGAATTTTGGGGTTTTCGGGTGGGAATTTTGGGGGTTTTGGGTGGGATTTTTTGGGTGGGAATTTTGAGGTTTTTGAGTGGGAATTTTGGGTGGGAATTTTGGGGGATTTTTGGGTGGGAATTTTGGGGTTTTTGGGTGGGAATTTTGGGGGATTTTGGGTGGGAATTTTGGGGTTTTCAGGTGGGAATTTTGAGGTTTTGGGGTGGGAATTTTGGGGTTTTTGGGTGGGAATTTTGGGGGATTTTTGGGTGGGAATTTTGGGGGTTTTGGGTGGGAATTTTGGGGGATTTTTGGGTGGGAATTTTGGGTGGGAATTTTGAGGTTTTGGGTGGGAATTTTGGGGTTTTTGGGTGGGAATTTTGGGGTTTTTGGGTGGGAATTTTGGGGTTTTTGGGTGGGAATTTTGGGTGGGAATTTTGGGGTTTTTGGGTGGGAATTTTGGGGTTTTTGGGTGGGAATTTTGGGGTTTTTGGGTGGGAATTTTGGGGTTTTTGGGTGGGAATTTGGGTGGGAATTTTGAGGTTTTTGGGTGGGAATTTTGGGGTTTTCAGGTGGGAATTTTGGGGTTTTTGGGTGGGAATTTGGGTGGGAATTTTGAGGTTTTCGGGTGGGAATTTTGGGGTTTTTGGGTGGGAATTTCGGGTGGGAATTTTGGGGTTTTTGGGTAGGAATTTTGGGGTTTTTGGGTGGGAATTTTGGGTGGGAATTTTGAGGTTTTTGGGTAGGAATTTTGGGGTTTTTGGGTGGGAATTTTGGGTGGGAATTTTGGGGTTTTTGGGTGGGATTTTTTGGGTGGGAATTTTGGGGTTTTTGGGCAGGTTTGGATTTCGGGAATGTTGGGTTTCCCAGGGGATCCAGTTCCTGGTGGAGCAGGAGCTGCTCCGGCACACGGCCGAGGACATCGCCCGCTTCCTCTACAAGGGAGAGGGGCTGAACAAAACTGCAATAGGAGATTACCTGGGGGAGAGGTGGGACTGGGACGGACTGGGACAGACTGGGAGGGACTGGGAGGGGATTGGGAGGGACTGGGAGGGACTGAACAAAACAGCCATAGGAGATTACCTGGGGGAGAGGTGGGACTGGGATGGACTGGGACGGACTGGGAGGGGTTAAAGAGGGACTGGGAGGGACTGGGAGGGACTGGGACGGACTGGGAGGGGACTGGGGGGGATTGGGAGGGACTGGGACAGACTGGGACAGACTGGGAGGGACTGGGAGGAACTGGGAGGGACTGGGAGGGATTGGGAGGGACTGGGATAAACTGGGAGGGACTGGGAGGGACTGGGAGGGGATTGGGAGAGACAGGGAGGGACTGGGAGGGACTGGGAGGGGACTGGGACAGACTGAGAGGGGACTGGGAGGGGATTGGAAGGGGTTAGAGGGGGACTGGAAGGGACTGGGAAGGGACTGGGAGGGGTTAAAGGGGGACTGGGAGCAACTGGGAGGGACTGGGAGAGGATTGGGGGAGACTGGGAGGGACTGGGACAAACTGGGAGGGACTGGGAGGGAACTGGGAGGGGCTGAACAAAACTGCCATAGGAGATTACCTGGGGGAGAGGTGGGACTGGGACGGACTGGGAGGGACTGGGGGGAACTGGGACAGACTGGGAGGGACTGGGAGAGGATTGGGAGGGACTGGGAGGGGTTAAAGGGGGACTGGGAGGGACTGGAAGAGGATTGGGGGAGACTGGGACCCACTGGGACAAACTGGGAGGGACCGGGAGGGGATTGGGAGGGACTGGGAGGGATTAAAGAGGGACTGGGAGGGACAGGGAGGGACTGAGAGCAACTGGGATGGGACTGGGAGGGACTGGGACAGAATTGGGGGAGACTGGGAGGGGATTGGGAGCAACTGGGAAGGACTGGGAGAGGATTGGGGGAGACTGGGAGCAACTGGGAGGGGTTAGAGGGGGACTGGGAGAGACTGGGAGGGACTGGGACAGGATTGGGGGAGACTGGGAGTAACTGGGAGAGACTGGGATGGGTTAAAGGGGGACTGGGACAGACTGGGAGGGACTGGGAGGGGACTGGGAGGGGACTGGGAGGGGAAAAGAAGGGACTGGGAGCGACTGGGAGGGGTTAAAGGGGGACTGGGATCAACTGGGAGGGACTGGGAGAGGATTGGGGGAGACTGGGAGTAACTGGGCGAGACTGGGAAGGGTTAAAGGGGGACTGGGACAGACTGGGAGGGACTGGGAGGGGTTAGAGGGCGACTGGGAGAGATTGGAGAGCAATGATTGACAGCCAATGGGCGGGGCTTATTACAATCTGAGGGCGTGGCCAAGCCAGGACCCAGCATGATTGACAGGGGGTGGGCGTGTCTTGCCGGTGGATGTGGGCGCGGCCAGGGATGATTGACAGCGGCTGGACTGGGCTGTTGCATGGGTGAATAAGGAGGTGGGTGTGACCAGGGATGATTGACAGGTGTTGGACTGGTAAATGGGTGAAAGATGGAGTGGGCGTGGTCACGGATGATTGACAGGGGCTGGACGGAGCAGTTCAATGGGTGAATGATGGAGTGGGCGTGGCCGGGGATGATTGACATGGGCTGGACTGGGCTGTTACATGGATGATTAACAGAATGGGCGTGGCCAGGTGTGATTGACAGCCCGGCTCCGCCCCTCAGGGAGGAGTTTAACCTGGGCGTCCTCCACGCCTTCGTGGACCTGCACGAGTTCACCGACCTCAACCTGGTGCAGGCGCTCAGGTGGGGACACCTGGGACACACCTGGGGACACCTGGGACACACCTGGGACACACCTGGGGACACCTGGGACACACCTGGGACACACCTGGGGACAGCTTGGACACACCTGGGACACACCTGGCGATACCTGAGGGAGGGTGGGGCACACCTGGGGACACCTGGGATACACCTGGGGATGATGGGGACTCACCTGGGGACATCTCAGACACACCTGGGGACATCTCAGACACACCTGGGACACACCTGGGACACACCTGGGACACCTGGGGGGGCTCCCAGGTGGACCTGAGGCTTCCCAGGTGAGTTTCAGGTAATTCCAGGGGATTTTTTGGGGAATTTTCCAGGTGTTTCAGGTAATTCCAGGTGTGTTCCAGGTAACCCCAGGTGTGTTCCAGGTAACCCCAGGTGTTTGTTTCCGGAATGTTCCAGGCAGTTCCTGTGGAGTTTCCGGCTGCCGGGGGAGGCGCAGAAAATCGATCGCATGATGGAGGCGTTCGCGCAGCGCTACTGCCTGTGCAACCCGGGGGTGTTCACCTGTACAGGTAACACAGCTGGGCACAGCTGGATACAGCTGGGGTATCACTGACACACCTGGGCTATCACTGACACACCTGGGCTATCACTGACACACCCAGCGCTACTGCCTGTGCAACCCGGGGGTGTTCACCTGTACAGGTAACACAGCTGGGCACACCTGGGCACAGCTGGATACACCTGGGGTATCACTGACACACCTGGGGTATCACTGACACACCTGGGCACACCTGGGGTATCACTGACACACCTGGGGTATCACTGACACGCCCAGCGCTACTGCCTGTGCAACCCGGGGGTGTTCACCTGTACAGGTGAGAACAGCTGGGCACAGCTGGATACACCTGGGGTATCACTGACACACCTGGGGTATCACTGACACGCCCAGCGCTACTGCCTGTGCAACCCGGGGGTGTTCACCTGTACAGGTGAGAACAGCTGGGCACAGCTGGATACACCTGGGGTATCACTGACACACCTGGGTACAGCCCTGACACACCTGGGGCATCACTGACACACCCAGCGCTGCTGCCTGTGCAACCTGGGGGTGTTCACCTGTACAGGTGAGAACAGCTGGGCACAGCTGGATACACCTGGGGTATCACTGACACACCTGGGGTATCACTGACACACCTGGGGTATCACTGACACGCGCAGCGCTACTGCCTGTGCAACCCGGGGGTGTTCACCTGTACAGGTAACACAGCTGGGCACAGCTGGGCACAGCTGGGTACACCTGGGGTATCACTGACACACCTGGGCACACCTGGGCACACCTGGGGTATCACTGACACACCCAGCGCTGCTGCCTGTGCAACCTGGGGGTGTTCACCTGTACAGGTGGCACAGCTGGGGTGACTCAGGATCACACCTGGGTGGCACAAACACACCTGGGTGACACAGGGACACAATTGGGGGACACAGGGACACAATTGGGGGACACAGGGCCACACCTGGTCAGGTTAGGAGCTCACCTGTCCCACCTGGGACACACCTGGGTGGCACAAACACACCTGGGGTGACACAGGATCACACCTGGGTGACACTGGGTCACACCTGGGTGGCACAGGGCCACACCTGAGCTCACCTGGACACACCTGGGGTGACACAGGGACACACCTGGGGTGACACAAACACACCTGTGTGACACAGGGACACAATTGGGTGGGACAAGGACACAATTGGGTGACAGAGGGACACCATTGGGTGACAGAGGGACACCATTGGGTGACACAGGGACACACCTGGCCGGGTTAGGAGCTCACCTGTCCCACCTGGGCACACCTGGGCGACACAGGATCACACCTGGGTGACACAGGGCCACACCTGGGGTGACTCAGGGACACAATTGGGTGACACAGGGCCACACCTGGCCGGGTTAGGAGCACACCTGGGGTGACACAAACACACCTGGGGTGACTCAGGATCACACCTGGGTGACACAGGGCCACACCTGGGTGACGCAGGGCCACAATTTGGGGACACAGGGACACACCTGGACACACCTGGCTGGGTTAGGAGCTCACCTGTCCCACCTGGACACACCTGGGCTGACACAGGGTGACACCTGAGTGACACAGGGACACAATTGGGTGACACAAACACACCTGGGGTGACTCAGGATCACACCTGGGTGACACAAACACACCTGGGTGACACAGGGCCACAATTGGGTGGCACAGGGACACACCTGGCCGGGTTAGGAGCTCACCTGTCCCACCTGGGCACACCTGGGGTGACACAGGATCACACCTGGGTGACACAGGGACACAATTGGGTGGGACAAGGACACAATTGGGTGACACAAACACACCTGAGGTGACTCAGGATCACACCTGGGGTGACACAGGGCCACACCTGGGTGGCACAGGGCCACACCTGGCCGGGTTAGGAGCTCACCTGTGTCTCCCCTGTGTCCCTGGCGTGTCGCTGGCGTGTCAGACACGTGTTACGTGCTCTCCTTCGCCGTGATCATGCTCAACACGAGCCTGCACAACCCCAACGTGCGGGACAAGCCCTCGGCCGAGCGCTTCGTGGCCATGAACCGCGGCATCAACGACGGCGGCGACCTGCCCGAGGAGCTGCTCAGGGTGGGCGGGGCCGGGGCGGGGCCGGGGCGGGGTCAGGGGGCGGGGCTCAGGTGTGGGAGGCAAAGTTTGGGGAGAAAAAGGTGAAATTTGGGGGAAAAAAGGTGAAAAAATGGGGATTTTGGGAGTATCAATGATGGGGGTGATCTGCCCGAGGAGCTGCTCAGGGTGGGCGGGGCCGGGGCGGGGCCTGGGCGGGGTCAGGGGGCGGGGTCAGGTGTGGGCGGCAAAGTTTGGGGCAAAATTTAGGGAGAAAAAGGTGAAAAAATGGGGATTTTAGAGGGGGTATCAGTGATGGGGGCGACCTGCCCGAGGAGCTGCTCAGGGTGGGCGGGGCCTGGGCGGGGCCTGGGAGGGGCTCGGGGGCGGGGTCAGGTGTGGGAGGCAAAGTTTGGGGAGAAAAAAGGTGAAATTTGGGTGAAAAAAGGTGAAAAAATGGGGATTTTGGGGGTGACCTGCCCGAGGAGCTGCTCTGGGTGGGCGGGGCCGGGGCGGGGCTCGGGGGCGGGGTCAGGTGTGGGGGGCAAAGTTTGGGGGAAAAAAGGTGAAAAAATGGCCCAAAAATCCCAAAAAAATCCCCCCAAATTCCCAAATTCTCCCTAAAATCCCCCCCCCCAAATATTCCCAAATTTCCCCTCAATTCCCCAAATTTCCCCCCAAATCCCCCACATTCTTCTGTAATTCCCCCCAAAAATTCCCCCAAAAATCCACAAAAAATTCCAAAAAATCCCCAAATTTTCCCCTAAAATCTCTCATAATTCCCCCAAAAATTCCCCGAAAATTCCCCAAAAAATCCCCCCAAATTTCCCCTCAATTCGCCATAATTCCCCCGAAAAATTCCGCCAAAAATCCCAAAAAAAATCCCCCAAAATCCCCCCAAATTTCCCCCCAAAATTCCCCCAAATATTCCAAAAAATCCCCAAAATTCCCTCCAAAATCCCCCCCAAAATCCCCCCAAATTTCCCCTCAATTCCCCATAATTCCCCCCTAAAATTCCCCCAAAAATCCGCAAAAATCCCAAAAAATCCCCAAATTTTCCCCAAAATCCCCCCAAATTTCCCCTCAATTCCCCATAATTCCACCCAAAAATCCCCAAATTTTCCCCCAAATCCCCAAATTTGCCCAAATTTGCCCGAATTTCCCCCAAATCCCAGAACCTGTACGAGAGCATCCGCTCGGAGCCCTTCAAGATCCCCGAGGACGACGGCAACGACCTCACCCACACCTTCTTCAACCCCG
Organism: Agelaius tricolor; assembly: GCF_023055355.1. Lineage (NCBI taxonomy): Eukaryota > Metazoa > Chordata > Aves > Passeriformes > Icteridae > Agelaius > Agelaius tricolor. Next base: position 110,007 of record NW_027269413.1, on the reverse strand, counting down.
ACCGCGAGGGCTGGCTGCTCAAGCTGGGTAAGCCCCGCCCACCGCGCCCGGGCCACGCCCACCAAGTCTGGGCCACGCCCCCAACAGGCCACGCCCCAAAAATCCCGCTCAAATTACTCAAAAATTCAAATTTTTAGGCATTTTTTAAGGTTTTATGGGGATTGAATGTGGCTAAAAGTGGGTGGGGCGTGACTCAGGCCACGCCCACCAGACCCAGGCCACGCCCACCATGTCTGGGCCACGCCCTCACCAGGCCACGCCAAAAAATCCCACTCAAATTACTCAAAATTCCTATTTTTGGGCATTATTTAAGGTTTTATGGGGATAAAGTGGGTGGGACACAGCCATGGCCACGCCCACCACACCCAGGCCACGCCCACCACAGCCTCACCAGGCCACGCCCAAAAAATCCGACTCTAATTGCTCCAAAATCCAAATTTTTGGGCATTTTTTGACCATTTATGGAGTTAAAGTGGGTGGGACACAGCCCTGACCACGCCCACATCACCCAGGCCCCGCCCACTACACCTGGGCCACGCCCTCACCAGGCCACGCCCAAAAAATCCCACTCAAATTACTCCAAAATTCCCATTTTTGGGCATTATTTAAGGTTTTATGGGTTTAAAGTGGGTGGGACACTGCCCTGGCCACGCCCACTTCACTTGGCCACACCCCCTCACCTGGCCACGCCCCCTCTCAGTTCCCCCCCAGTCTCTCCCAGTTTGGTTTTGCTGAATTTTAATGAATTTTTTTCTCTTTCTTTCTTTTCTTCCCCGGATATTCCCAAAATTCTCCAAAATTCCCCCAAAATTCCCCAAATTCCCCCCAAAATTGGCAAAATCCTCACAAAATCCCCCCAAAATTCTTCGAATTTCCCTAAATTCCCTCCCCAAATCCTCCCAAAATTCCCAAATTTTCCCTAAATCTCCCCAAAATTGCCCCAAATTTTACCAAAATTCCCAAATTTCTGCCCCTCCCCCCCCCCCGGTGCTGCCTTTGGGACCCCCCAGGAGGTGAGTGCAGGGCTGGGGGAGGGGCAACGCTTGGGACCCCCCAAAATCCCCCAAATTTGCCCCAAATCTCCCCAAATATTTCCAAAATTCCCTCAACCTCCCCCAAAAATCCAGCAGATTTCCCTGAAATTCCCCTAAAATTCCGATTTCCCCCAAAATTCCCCCAAATACCCCAAAATCCTGAAGATTTCCCCCAAAATGCCCCAAATTTCCCCCCAATTTCCCCCCAAAAATCCCAGGTTTCCCCCAAAATTCCCCCCAAAATTTTGGAATTTCCCCAAATTTCCCAAAATCCCCCAGATTTCCCCCCCAAATCCCCTGAATTCTCCCAAAAATCCCAGGTTTCCCCCAAAATTCCCCCCAAATTTTTGGAATTTCCCCGATTTTCCCAAAATCCCCCAAATTTCCCCCCAAAATCCTGAAGATTTCCCCCAAAATCCCCCAAATGCTCCCCAAAATCCCCTGAATTCTCCCAAAATCTCTCCCAAAATCCCCCAAAATTCCCCCCAAAAATCCCAGGTTTGCCCCAAATTTTTGCAATTTGCCCAAATTTCCCAAAATCCCCCAAATTTCCCTCCAAAATCCCCTCAGATTCCCCCAAAATCCCCCAAATTTCCCCCCAAATTCCCCCCAAATTTTTGAAATTTCCCCCAAAATCCCCTGAATTCTCCCAAAATCCCCCCTAAATCCCCCCAAAAATCCCAGGTTTCCCCCAAAATTCCCCCCAAATTTTGGAAATTTGCCCAAAATCGCCCAAATTTGCCCCAAATCCCCTCGCAGGCGGGCGGGTGAAGACGTGGAAGCGCCGTTGGTTCATCCTGACCGACAACTGCCTCTACTACTTCGAGTACACCACGGTGAGAGACCCAAAATCCCCAAAATTCACCCCAAAAATCCCAAATTCCACCTTGGGAGCACCAAAATCCCCCAAAACCACCCAAAAATCTGCCCCAAAACCATCAAAAATTGAGCCAAAATCCCCCAAAATTCACCCCAAAATCCCAAATCTGCCTCTACCACTTCGAGTACACCACGGTGAGAGCCCCAAAATATCCCAAAAACCCCAAAATTCACCCCAAAAATCCCCCAAAAATCCCAAATTCCACCTTGGGAGCACCAAAATCCCCCAAAAACATCAAAAAATTGAGCCAAAATCCCCCAAAATCCACCCAAATTCACCCCAAAATCCCAAATCTGCCTCTACTACTTTGAGTACACCACGGTGAGAGCCCAAAAATATCCCAAAAACCCCAAAATTCACCCCAAAATATCCCAAAATTCACCCCAAATTCACCCCAAAAACCCCAAATTCCACCTTGGGAGCACCAAAATCCCCCAAAAACATCAAAATTTGAGCCCAAATCACCCAAAATTCACCCAAAATTTACCCCAAAATCCCAAATCTGCCTCTACTGCTTCGAGTACACCACGGTGAGAGCCCCAAAATCCCCAAAATTCACCCCAAAATATCCCAAAATTCACCCCAAATTCACCCCAAAAACCCCAAATTCCACCTTGGGAGCCCCAAAATCCCCCAAAAACATCAAAATTTGAGCCAAAATCCCCCAAAATCCACCCAAATTCACCCCAAAATCCCAAATCTGCCTCTACTACTTCGAGTGCACCACGGTGAGAGCCCCAAAATCCCCAAAATTCACCCCAAATTCACCCCAAAAACCCCAAATTCCACCTTGGGAGCACCAAAATCCCCCAAAACTGCCCCAAAATCCCCCAAAAATGCCGAAAATTTGAGCCAAAATCACCCAAAATTCACCCAAAATCCACCCCAAAATCCCAAATCTGCCTCTACTACTTTGAGTACACCACGGTGAGAGCCCCAAAATATCCCAAAAACCCCAAAATTCACCCCAAAAATCCCCCAAAAATCCCAAATTCCACCCTGGGAGCACCAAAATCCCCCAAAACCGCCCTAAAATACCCCAAAAATGCAAAAAATCTGCCCCAAAAATCTCAAAATTTACCCCAAAATCCCAAATCTGCCTCTACTACTTCGAGTACACCACGGTGAGAGCCCCAAAAATCCCAAAAACCCCAAAATTCACCCCAAAAATCCCAAATTCCACCTTGGGAACCCCAAAATCCCCCAAAACTGCCCCAAAATCCCCCAAAAATGCCGAAAATTTGAGCCAAAATCCCCCAAAATTCACCCAAAAATCCCAAATCTGCCTCTACTACTTTGAGTACACCACGGTGAGAGCCCAAAATCCCAAAATCCCCAAAATTCACCCCAAAAATCCCCAAATTCACCCCAAAAATCCCAAATTCCACCTTGGGAACCCCCAAATCCCCCAAAAACATCAAAAATTGAGCCAAAATCACCCAAAATTCACCCCAAAATATCCCCAAAACACCCCAAAAATTTTGAAAAAATTCCCCAAATTCCCCCAAAATTGCCAAAAATTCTCAACATTTCCCCCAAAATTCCCCAAAATTTCTGGAATTTTTGGGGTTCCAGGACAAGGAGCCCAGGGGATCATCCCTGAGGTGGAATTTGCCCAAAATTCACCCAAAATTGCCCAAATTTTTTGGAATTTCTGGAATTTCTGGGGTTTCAGGACAAGGAACCCCAGGGAATCATCCCTGAGGTGGAATCTGCCCCAAAATGCCCCAAATTTACCCAAAATTGCCCAAATTTTGTGGAATTTCTGGGGTTTCAGGACCAGGAGCCCCAGGGAATCATCCCTGAGGTGGAATTTGCCCCAAAATGCCCCAAATTCCCCCAAAATTGCCCAAATTTTGTGGAATTTCTGGGGTTTCAGGACAAGGAGCCCCATGGGATCATCCCCGAGGTGGAATCTGCCCCAAATTCCCCCAAAATTGCCCAAATTTTTTGGAATTTCTGGAATTTTTGGGGTTCCAGGACAAGGAGCCCCTGGGAATCATCCCTGAGGTGGAATTTGCCCCAAAATGCCCCAAATTCCCCCAAAATTGCCCAAATTTCCCCAGAGAAATCCCCAAATTCACCAGAAATTGCCAAAAATTCTCAAAATTTCCAAAAATTTCCCCAAAAATCCCCAAATTTTCTGGAATTTCTGGGGTTTCAGGACAAGGAACCACAGGGGATCATCCCCGAGGTGGAATTTGCCCCAAATTGCCCCAAAATTGCCCAAATTTTGTGGAATTTTTGGGATTTCAGGATAAGGAGCCCAGGGGATCATCCCTGAGGTGGAATCTGCCCCAAATTTACCCAAAATTGCCCAAATTTTGTGGAATTTCTGGGGTTTCAGGACAAGGAACCACAGGGGATCATCCCTGAGGTGGAATCTGCCCCAAATTCAGCCCAAAATTGCCCAAATTTTGTGGAATTTTTGGGATTTCAGGATAAGGAGCCCAGGGGATCATCCCTGAGGTGGAATTTGCCCCAAATTCACCCAAAATTGCCCAAATTTTCTGGAATTTTTGGGGTTCCAGGACAAGGAGCCGCGGGGAATCATCCCCCTGGAGAACCTGAGCATCCGCGAGGTGGAGGATCCGCGCAAACCGGTGAGAGACAGCCCCAAAAATGGCCAAAAATAACCCAAAAATGCCCCAAATCACCCCAAAATCACCCAAAAAATGGACCAAAAATGGCCCAAAATCACCCCAAAAATGGGCCAAAAATCATCTCAAAAATGGCCCAAAAATCATCTCAAAATCACCCCAAAAATGGCCCAAAACACCCCAAAAATGGCCCAAAATCATCTCAAAAATCACCCCAAAAATGGCCCAAAAACCACCCCAAAAATGGCCCCAAATCACCCCAAAAATGGCCCAAAATCACCCCAAAAATCACCCAAAAATCACCCTAAAAATGGCCCAAAAATCACCCCAAAAATGGCCCAAAATCAACCTAAAAATCACCCCAAAAACCACCCTAAAAATGGCCCAAAATCACCCCAAAAATCACCCCAAAAATGGCCGAAAATCACCCCAAAAATGGCCCAAAATCACCCCAAAAATGGTCCAAAAATGGCCCAAAATCACCCCAAAAATCACCCTAAAAATCACCAAAAATCATCTCAAAAATTACCCCAAAATGGCCCAAAATCACCCCCAAAATCACCCTAAGAACCACCAAAAATAATCTCAAAAATCACCCCAAAATCACCGTAAAAATGGCCCAAAATCACCCAAAAAATCACCCTAAAAATCACCAAAAATCACCCCAAAAATCACCCCAAAAATGACTCTAAAAATGGCCGAAAAACACCCCAAAAATGGCCAAAAATCACCCCACAAATGGCCTAAAATTACCCCAAAAATGGACCAAAAATGGCCCAAAATCACCCCAAAAATCACCAAAAAATCACCCTAAAAATGGCCCAAAAATGGCCCAAAATCACCCCACAAATGGCCCAAAATCACCCTAAAAATGGCCAAAGATCACCTCAAAAATCACCCCAAAAATGGCCCAAAATCACCCCAAAATCACCCTAAAAATGGCCCCAAATCACCCCAAAATCACCCTAAAAATGGCCCCAAATCACCCCAGATTTCCCAAACTGGTTTATACTGGTCTGAACTGGTTCCTACTGGTCTGAACTGGTTTTTAACCCTTTCCAGACCATTTTCAAGTCCCCAAATCTCCCCTTTTTCCCCCCTTTTTCCCCCATTTTTCCCCTTTTCCCGCCCCATTTTCGCTCCAGATTTTCCCAATTTTCCCCAAACTGGTTTATACTGGTCTGAACTGGTTCTTACTGGTCCAAACTGGTTCCTACTGGTTTTTAACCCTTCCTAGACCATGTTAAGGTCCCAAAATCTCCCCATTTTTCCCCCCTTTTCCCCCCTTTTTCCCCCATTTTCCCCCATTTTTCCCGCCCCGTTTTCGCTCCAGACTTTCCCAATTTTCCCCAAACTGGTCTCTACTGGTTTTTACTGGTTTATACTGGTCTGTACTGGTTTTTAACCCCTTCCACACCATTTTCAAGTCCCCAAACCTCCCCATTTCCCCCGTTTTTCCCCCGTTTTTCCCCCGTTTTTCCCCCATTTTTTCCTGCCCTGTTTTCACTCCAGATTTTCCCAATTTTCCCCAAACTGGTTTCTACTGGTCTGAACTGGTTTTTAACCCTTTCCAGACCATTTTCAAGTCCCCATTTGCCCCCATTTTTCCCCCTTTTCCTGCCCCATTTTTCCCCTTTTCCTGCCCCATTTTCCCCTTTTCCTGCCCCGTTTTCGTTCCAATTTTTTCCAGTTTTTCCCAATTCTCCCCAAACTGGTTCTTACTGGTTTTTACTGGTTTCCCTGCTTTTCCCAGCACTGTTTCGAGCTCTACATCCCCAACACCAAGGGGCAGCTGATGGAACCCCCAAAATTCCCAAATTTCCTCCCTCTACTGCTCCAAACTGGTCTGAACTGGTTTTTAACCCTTTCCACACCATTTCAAAGTCCCCATTTCCCGCCCCATTTTTGTTCCAGATTTTCCCAATTTTCCCCAAACTGGTCCCTACTGGTCCAAACTGGTCCCTACTGGTCCAAACTGGTCCCTACTGGTTTTTAACCCCTTCCACACCATTCTAAAGCCCCAAAATCTCCCAGAATTTCCCCCTTTTCCCCCCATTTTCCCCTTTTCCCACCCCGATTTCGTTCCAGTTTTTTCCAATTTTCCCCAAACTGGTTTGCACTGGTCTGAACTGGTTTATACTGGTTCTTACTGGTCTAAACTGGTTCCTACTGGTTTTTAACCCTTCCTAGACCATGTTAAGGTCCCAAAATCTCCCCTTTTTCCCCCATTTTTCCCCCCTTTTCCCCCCATTTTTCCCCTTTTCCCGCCCCGTTTTCGCTCCAGACTTTCCCAATTTTCCCCAAACTGGTCTCTACTGGTTTTTACTGGTTTATACTGGTCTGTACTGGTTTTTAACCCCTTCCACACCATTTTCAAGTCCCCAAATCTCCCCATTTTCCCCCATTTTTCCCCTTTTCCCGCCCCATTTTCACTCCAGATTTTCCCAATTTTCCCCAAACTGGTTCATACTGGTCTGAACTGGTCCAAACTGGTCCCTACTGATTTTTAACCCTTTCCACACCATTTCAAAGTCCCCATTTGCCCCCATTTTTTCCCCTTTTCCTGCCCCGTTTTCGTTCCAATTTTTTCCAGATTTTCCCAAACTGGTTTTTACTGGTTCTTACTGGTTTTTACTGGTTTTCCCAGCACTGTTTCGAGCTCTACATCCCCAACAACAAGGGGCAGCTGATCAAGGCCTGCAAGACGGAGGCGGACGGGCGGGTGGTGGAGGGGAACCACGTCGTGTACAGGATCTCGGCCCCCACGCGCGAGCAGAAGGAGGAGTGGATCAAATCCATCCAGTGAGGAGGGGAAAATATTCCAGAATGTTCCCTAAAAATCCTGGGAATTGTCCCTGGAATAACCAGGGGGTGGAATAATGGGAGGTTTTGGGGTTAAAATGGGATTTTTTGGGGTTAAAATGGGAATTTTAGGCACTAAAATGTGAATTTTTGGGATTAAATGTGAATTTTTTGGGGTTTTTGGGGATCAAATCCATCCAGTGAGGGGGGGAAAATATTCCAGAATGTTCCCAAAATCCTGGGAATTGTCCCCAGAATGGTCAGGGGTGGAATAATGGGATTTTACAGGGTTAAAATGGGATTTTTTGGGTTAAAATGGGAATTTTTGGGGTTAAATCTGACCTGTAAGGGCAAAACTGCAGGAAAAAATTTCCCGAAAATTTCCTGAAAAAATTCCCCGAAAATTCCCAAAAATTCAGGAATTGTCCAAAAAATATTTGGGGGTTGATAAATGGGGGTTTGGGGGAGTTTAAATGGGATTATTTGGGGTTAAAATGGGAATTTTTGGGGGTTTTTGGGGGATCAAATCCATCCAGTGAGGGACAAAATATTCCCCAAAAATTCTAAAAAATTCCTAAAAATTCCCTGGAAAAAATTGGGGGTTGATAAAGGGGGGTTTGGGGGGGGTTAAAATGGGAATTTTTGGGGTTAAAATGGGAATTTTTGGGGTTAAAATGGGAATTTTTTGGCACTAAATTGGGAATTTTTGGGGTTAAATCTGACCGGTGAGGGCAAAACTCCGGGAAAAAATTCCCCAAAAAATTCCCAAAAAAAATCCCAATAATTTCCTGAAAATTCCAAAAAAATTCGCAAAAATTCAGGAATTGTGGAAAAAATATTTGGGGGTTGATAAAGGGGGGTTTGGGGGAGTTTAAATGGGATTTTTTGGGGTTAAAATGGGAATTTTTTGGCACTAAATTGGGAATTTTTTGGCACTAAATTGGGAATTTTTGGGGTTAAATCTGACCGGTGAGGGCAAAACTCCTGGGAAAAAATTCCCCAAAAAAATCCCAAAAAATTCCCAATAAATTCCCCAAAAAATTGCCCAAAAAATTCCCAAAAATTCCCAAAAAATTCCCCAAAAATTCCCAAATTTCCCGGCAGGGCTGCGGTGAGCGTGGATCCCTTCTACGAGATGCTGGCGGCGCGGAAAAAGCGAATTTCGGTCAAGAAAAAGCCGGAAAATCCCTAAAAAAACCCCAAAATTTCCCCCAAAAAACAAAAAACCCCAAAGGGGGCGGGACCCCCGGAATTCCCACCTGGAACCTCCCAAAAATTCCCCAAAAAAATTTGGGGGAAATTCCCCAAAAATTCCTCCGGACTGGGAAAGGACCAAGAGGCTCCGGGAGCCCCAGAATTGCCCAAATTTCACCCCCCGGAATCCAAAAATTCCAAAATTCCCCCAAAATTTCACCCTGGGAGTCCCAAAATTCCCAAAATTTCACCCTGGGAGTCCCAAAATTTCCTTTGAGAGCCCCAAAATTCCGAAAATTTCATCATGGGAACCCCGGAATTGCAAAAATATCCAAAATTTCACCCCAAATTTCCCAAATTTTCATCCCTGGAACCCCAAAATTCTTCAAATTTCTACCCTGGAAGTCCCAGAATTCCCAAAATTCCAGCCCTGGAGCCCCAAAATTCCCCCAAAACCCCAAAATTATCATTGGGAATTTCAAAATTCCCAAAATTTCATCCCTGGGAGCCCCAAAATTCCTCCTGAAATCCCCAAAAGTCCCCAAAATTCCCCCCAGGAATCCCAAAATCCGCCCAAAATTCCCCAAATTCCCTCCAAAAATTCCCAAAATTGCCCCCAAAATCCCCCCTGGGAGCCCCTAAATTCCCTTTGGGAACCCCAAATTCTTCCCCAAAATCCCCTAAAATTCCCCAAATTTCTCCCAAAATTCCCTTTGGAAGCCCCGAAATTCCCAAAATTTCCCCCGTGGGAATCCCAAAATCACCGCAAAATTCCCCAAAATCCCCAAAATTCCTCCAAAAATTCCCCCAAATTCCCTTTGGAAGTCCCAAAATTCCCCAAAATCCCCAAATTTCCCCAAAATTTGGGAATTTTCCCCCAGTTTGGGGCTCCGGGGGGGTCCCGGCCCCTCCCTCCCCCCCCCCCTTTATTTATGGACCCCCAAAATAAAAAACCCAAAACTGCGAAAATTCCGGAATTTTCTTTGGGAATTCGGGAGGGGTTGGGGATGGGGGGGGAATTGGGGAAATTTGGGAAAATTTGGGGAATTTTGGAGGAATTTGGGGTCAATTTTGGGGGGATTTGGGGGGAATTTGGAGCCAATTTGGGGGAATTTTGGAGGAATTTGGGGTCAATTTTGGGGTCAATTTTGGGGGAGTTTGGAGCCAATTTTGGGGGAGTTTGGGGCTTTTTGGGGGAAATTTGGGGCAATTTTGGGGGGAATTTTTGGGGGGTTTGAAGCCAATTTTTGGAAATTTGGGAGGGGGAAACTTGGGGTGAATTTTGTGGAGATTTGGAGCCGACTCTGGGGGAAAATTTGGGGCAAATTTTGGGGAGTTTGGGGCCAATTTTGGGGGAATTTGGGGGCAAATTTGGGGCAATTTTTATGAGGGTTTTAAGAGAATTTTGGGGGAATTTTAGGGCAAATTTTGGGGGAGTTTGGGGCCGATTTTGAGGGGAAAATTTTGGGGAATTTTGGGGCAAAATTGGGGCAATTTTTGGGAGGATTTGAAGACAATTTTGGGGGAGTCTGGGGCCAATTTTGAGGGGAAATTTTGGACAATTTTGGAGCAAATTTGGGGCAATTTTTGGGAGGGTTTGAAGACAATTTTGGGGGAATTTTAGGGCAAATTTTGGGGGAGTTTGGGGTCGATTTTGAGAGGAAAAGTTTGGGGAATTTTGCGGCAAATTTGGGGTATTTTTTGGGAGGGTTTGACAACAATTTTGGGGGAATTTTGGGGCCGATTTTGAGGGGCAAATTTGGGGCAATTTTTGGGAGGGTTTAAAGACAATTTTGGGGCAAATTTTGGGGGAGTTTGGGGCCGATTTTGAGGGGAAAAGTTTGGGGAATTTTGCAGCAAATTTGGGGCAATTTTTGAGAGGGTTTAAAGACAATTTTAGGGGAATTTTGGGGCCGATTTTGGGGAAGTTTTGGTGGGAATTCGGGGGGGGGAAAGTAGTCCCACCCGGTGCTGGGAGCGCGGAAGGCGAACACGCGCAGGGATATCGGGTGGGGCTGTGCAGCGTCCCGCGCTGCGGAGGGATCTCTCGGTGATGCGGCCGTGCCCGGCCCCTCAAGCCCCGGCAGCGGCACAGCCGCGGAAGGATACACGCGAGCCGCTGCAGTTTCCGCCCGCTGTGGCGCCCCCTCCGGACCCCGGTGGCGGCGGAATCGGCGTGCCCGGGCACGGGAATGGCGGCCGTGGCCATACAGCGGCACGGGGCGCCCCGGAACCGGGACCGCGCTGCACCAAAACTGCGGCCAAAGCCATGAGGGGAGGGAAATGGCGGCGGGGCCGGGCAAATAAAACTGCGCATGCGCGCGGCTGATCCCGGAAGCGGCGCGGAGTTGTAGCAACTGCGCATGCGCGTTGCGTCGCTACGGCGACGTGAGGGAGCCAAAATGGCGGCGGCGACGGCGGGCGGGGGGGGGGGGGGTGCAGGAGGCGGCGGAGCTGCAGGAACGGGAGCCGGGGCCGCGGCTACGGCCGCGGGAGGGAGCGCCGGGACGGCCGCGGCTGCGGGAGGCGGCGGAGCCGCTCAATGCCGCAGCGCTGAAGCGGGAGGGCTGCGGGGGGAAGGCGCGGCTCGGCAGCAGCGGCGGCGGCAGGAGCGGGGAAGCGACCACGGGCGGCGGCGGCGGCGGAGCGGCCCCGGCAGCGGGAGATGATCCCGGGGGGGTGGCGGGAGGCGGGAGGGGCGGCGGGGCGGCCATGGCGAGCTGCGGCGGGCCGGTCGGGCGGCCGGAGCGCGGCGTGCGGCCGCTGGGAGCCGGGGCGGCGCTGCCGGGACGCCGGGCTGGAGCGGCGGCACGGGAGAAGCCGCGGTCGCCGGTATGGACGCCGCAGCGGCGGCGGCACGGGGTTGCTGGGGCGCTCCGGTGCCGTGCCGGGACCGGGGGCAGCTCGGAACGCCGGGGTTGGGGGGGCGGCACCGCGGCCGCGCCAGGCGCGCTCGGCACCGCAGAGCCGGGAGCCGCAGGGAACGGCAAAGACGCAGCAGCAGCGGCGGGACCGGGGCCAGCACCCGCCCCGCTGGGTCGGCAAAGGGGGCGAGGGGGACGGGGGGGGCGACGGGAGCGGCCGCACTCGCGGGGAACGGGGGAGAAGCGGCGGCGGCGGGAGGGGGCGGAGCCGCGGCTACGGAAGCCGCGCCGTGCCAAAAGGGAGGAGGGGGCGGGGCCGCGGGTACGGAAGCCGCGCGGTGCCAAGGGCAGGAGGGGGGCGGTTCCCGCTGCAAACTCGCGGCGGCCGCAAGAGGCGGAGCTCGCAAAAGGGGCGGGGCGGCGGCTGCGGGCACGGCCCGTGCAGCAAACGGGGCTGGAGCAGCGCCCGAGGGCCGGGAGCGGCCCCGCGGCAGCCACGGCGCGGCGGGAGAGGCCAAAAAAGCGCTTGAAACACCCGTGTGCAAAGGCTCTGCTGAATGGGCTCCTTTTACGACAGCCAAAACTCACGGCAGTTTTACGACAGTCGCGCTTTACGGCCGCGTTTGCGACAGGCGCGCTTCATTGGCCCCTTTGCAACAGTCGCGCTTTACGACTCCTTTTACGACAGTCGCGCTTTACGGCCCCTTTTGCGACAGCCGCGCTTTACGGCCCCTTTTACGACAGTCTCGCTTTACGGCACCTTTTACGACAGTCGCGCTTTACGGCACCTTTTGCGACAGTCGCGCTTTGCGGCACCTTTTGCGACAGTTTTGCTTTACGGCACCTTTTGCGACAGTCGCGCTTTACGGCACCTTTTGCGACAGTTTTGCTTTACGGCACCTTTTGCGACAGTTTTGCTTTACGACACCTTTTGCGACAGTTTTGCTTTACGGCCGCTTTTACGACAGTCGCGCTTTACGGCCCCTTTTACGACAGTCGCGCTTTACGGCACCTTTTGCGACAGTCGCGCTCTACGGCACCTTTTGCGACAGTCGCGCTTTACGGCCCCTTTTACGACAGTTTTGCTTTACGGCACCTTTTGCGACAGTCGCGCTTTACGGCCCCTTTTGCGACAGTTTTGCTTTACGGCACCTTTTGCGACAGTCGCGCTTTACGGCACCTTTCGCGACAGTCGCGCTTTATGGCATCCTTTTACGACAGTCGCGCTTTACGGCACCTTTTGCGACAGTCGCGCTTTACGGCACCTTTTGCGACAGTCGCGCTTTACGGCGCCTTTCACGACAGTCGCGCTTTACGGCGCCTTTCACGACAGTCGCGCTTTACGGCCCCTTTTACGACAGCCGCGCTTTACGGCCCCTTTTGCGACAGTTTTGCTTTACGGCACCTTTGCGACAGTCGCGCTTTACGGCCCCTTTCGCGACAGTCGCGCTTTACGGCGCCTTTCACGACAGTCGCGCTTTATGGCATCCTTTTACGACAGTCGCGCTTTACGGCCCCTTTTACGACAGCCGCGCTTTACGGCACCTTTTGCGACAGTCGCGCTTTACGGCCATTTTTACGACTGTTTTGCTTTGCTGCCATTTTTACGACAGTCGCGCTTTACGGCCCCTTTTGCGACAGTCGCGCTTTACGGCCCCTTTTGCGACAGTCGCGCTTTACGGCACCTTTTGCGACAGTTTTGCTTTACGGCCATTTTTACGACAGTCGCGCTTTACGACACCTTTTACGACAGTCGCGCTTTACGGCGCCATTTTGCGACAGTCGCTCCTAAGGGCGCCATTTTGAAACAGCCGCGCTTTACGGCCCTTTTACGACAGGCGCCATTTTGCGACACTCGCGCTTTACGGCGCCATTTTGTGACAGCCGCGCTTTACGGCATTTCCTTTTTTTGATTTTTTAGTTCATTTTACCACCTTTTTTTCTGGGTTTTTTTTTGTTTTTTGTTTTGGTTTTTTTTTAATGGGTTTTTTGGGGGTTTTTTGGTTTTTTAAATTTTTTTGGTTTTTGGTTTTTTTGGTTTTTTGTGGTTTTTTTACTTTTTTTGGTTTTTTAATTTTTTTTTGTTTTGGGTTTTTTGGGTTTTTTTTCTCTTTCATTTTTTTTATTTAATAATTTTTTTTTTATATTTTATGTTATTTTTTATTTACTTTTTTTTCCCTAATTTTTTAAATCTCTTTATTTTATTTTATTTCATTTTATTTTATTTTATATATTTTATTTCATTTCATTTTATTTTATTTCATTTCATTTCATTTTATTTCACTTTATTTTATTTTTCTTTATATTTTATTTTATTTTTAATTATTATATTTTATTTTAATTCTTTCATTTTATTTAATTTTATTTAATTTATTTCATTTCATTTCACTTTATTTTATTTTTCTTTATATTTTATTTTATTTTTGATTATTATATTTTATTTTAATTCTTTCATTTTATTTAATTTTATTTAATTTCATTTTATTTTACATCATTTCATTTCATTTCACTTTATTTTATTTTTCTTTATATTTTATTTTAGTTTTATTTATTATATTTTATTTTAATAATTTAATTTAATTTCATTTCATTTCATTTCATTTTATTTCATTTTATTTCATTTTATTTCATTTTATTTTATTTCATTATATTTTATATCATCTTATTTCACTTGATTTTATTTTTCTTCATATTTTATTTTAGTTTTAATTATTATATTTTATTTTAATAATTTAATTTAATTTAATTTCATTTCATTTTATTTTATTTAATTTTATTTCATTTTATTTTATTTCATTTGGTTTGGTGCTGCCCAGGCCAGCCTGGGCCGGTGTTTCTGGTGCTGTTTTAGGGTCCCCGGGATATTTGATAATTCATTTTTTAATATTTCATTATTTAATGTTTCATTATTTAATATTTCATGGTGTAATATCTCATTGTTTAATATTTCATTATTTATTAATTCATTTTTTAATATCTCATTGTTTAAAATCTCATTTTTAATACTTCATTTTTTAATTTTTCATTTTTAAATTTTTCATTGTTTAGTATTTCATAGTTTATTATTTCATTGTTAAACATTTCATTGCTTAATTTTTCATTGTTTAATATTTCATTGTTATATTTCAAAAATTTCATTGGTTAATTTTTCAATAATTTTTCATTGTTTAATATTTCATTTTTTAATATTTCATTTTTAGATTTTCATTGTTTGATTTTTCATTGCTTAATATTTCATTATTTATTGATTCATTGTTCACTATTTCATTGTTTAATATTTCATTGTTTAAAATTTCAATAATTTTTCATTTTTTAATAGTTCATTATTTATTAATTCATTTTTTTCATTGTTTAACATTTCATTGTTTAATATTTCATTTTTTAATATTTCATTTTTAAAATTTTCATTGTTTAATTTTTCATTTTTTAATATTTCATTGTTTGATTTTTCATTGCTTTATATTTCATTATGTATTGATTCATTGTTCACTATTTCATTGTTTAATATTTCATTGTTTAAAATTTCATTAATTTTTCCTTTTTTAATAGTTCTTTATTTATTAATTCATTTTTTTCATTGCTTAACATTTCATTGTTTAATATTTCGTTGTTGAATATTTCATTTTTTAATATTTCATTATTTATTAATTATTTTTTAAACATTTCATTGTTTAATATTTCATTTTTTAATATTTCATTTTTTAATATTTCATTGTTTGATTCTTCATTGTTTAATATTTCATTAATATTTCATTGTTTGATTTTTCATTGTTTAATATTTCATTGTTTAATATTTCCTTATTTATTAATTCATTGTTTAATATTCCATCGTTTAATATTTCATTGTTCAAAATTTCATTGTTTAATATTTATTTATTAGTTCATTTTTTAATATTTCGTTGTTTAATATTTCATTTTTTAATACTTCATGCTTTATTATTTCATGGTTTATTACTTCATGATTTATTAATTCATCGTTTATTAATTTATGATCTCTGTTACAATAAAAGAAAAGGAGACACTTGGGGACGGGTGACACAGCTGAGCTCACACCTGGGGGGGTGTAGGACACACCTGGGGACACCTGGGGACACCTGGGGACACTCAGACACACCTGGGACACACCTGGGGACACCTGGGGACACCTGGGGACACTCAGACACACCTGGGACACACCTGGGGACACCTGGGGACACCTGGGGACACCTGGGGACACTCGAACACACCTGGGACACACCTGGGGACACCTGGGCACACTCAGACACACCTGGGGACACCTGGGGACACCTGGGGACACTCAGACACACCTGGGGACACCTGGGCACACCTGGGGACACCTGGGGACACTCAGACACACCTGGGGACACCTGGGCACACCTGGGGACACCTGGGCACACTCAGACACACACGGGGACACTCGAACACACCTGAACTCACCTGGGGCTGACACCTGAGACAGGTGACAGACCTGGGGACATCTGGGGACACTCACAGGCACACCTGAGACAGGGGGACTCACCTGAGCACACCCAGAGTCACACCTGGGGACACCTGGGGACACACCTGGGGACACAGCTGGGGACACACCTGAGACAGGGGGACACAGCTGGGGACAGGTGTACCACAGCTGGGACACACCTGAGACAGGGGACACATGTGGGGACATCTGGGGACACTCACAGGCACACCTGAGACAGGGGGGACTCACCTGAGCACACCCAGAGTCACACCTGGGGACACACCTGGGGACAGGGGACACAGCTGGGGACAGATGAGCACACCCAGAGACACACCTGGGCACACCTGGGGACACCTGGGCACACTCAGACACACCTGGGGACACTCGAACACACCTGAACTCACCTGGGGCTGACACCTGAGACAGGTGACAGACCTGGGGACACCTGGGGACACTCACAGGCACACCTGAGAGAGGGGGACTCACCTGAGCACACCCAGAGTCACACCTGGGGACACCTGGGGACACCTGGGCACACTCAGACACACACGGGGGCACTCGAACACACCTGAACTCACCTGGGGCTGACACCTGAGACAGGGACACACCTGGGGACACCTGGGGACACTCACAGGCACACCTGAGAGAGGGGGACTCACCTGAGCACACCCAGAGTCACACCTGGGGACAGGGGACACACCTGGGGACACACCTGGGGACAGGGGACACACCTGGGGACACACCTGAGACAGGGGGACACACCTGGGGACAGCTGAGCACACCCAGAGTCACACCTGGGCACACCTGGGGACAGGGGCACACACCCAGAATCACAGCTGGGCACACCTGGGGCTCCCACCTGTCCCTCACCTGGGCACACTCAGACACACCTGAGGACACTCAAACACACCTGAGCTCATTCAGACACACTTGGGCACACTCAGACACACTCAGAGTCACACCTGGAACACACCTGGGACACACCTGTCCCCAGGTGTCCCCTCACCTGCTCCTGGCCCAGCACCTGTGCAGTCTCAGGGGCACAGGTAACACACCTGGGGACACACCTGGGACACACCTGGGCACAGGTAACACACCTGGGACACACCTGGGGGCACTCAGACACACCTGGATACACCTGGGGGCACTCAGACACACCTGGGCACGGGAAACACACCTGGGACACACCTGGGCATACCTGGGCTCTCACTCAGACACACCTGGGTGCATCTGTCCCCAGCTGTCCCCAGGTGTCCCCTCACCTGCTCCTGGCCCAGCACCAGCACCTGTGCTGTGTCAGGGGCACAGGTAACACACCTGGGACACAGCTGGGGACACAGCTGGGCACAGGTAACACACCTGGGGCACACCTGGGACACACCTGGGGACACACCTGGGCATGGCACACACACCTGGGCACACTCATACACACCTGAGGACACTCAAAACACACCCGAGCTCACACCTGAGCTCATTCAGATATACCTGGGACACACCTGGGCACACTCAGAGTCACACCTGGGACACACCTGGGCACACTCAGAGTCACACCTGTCCCCAGCTGTCCCCAGGTGTCCCCTCACCTGCTCCTGGCCCAGCACCACCACCCCGTGCGGTCTCAGGGGCACAGGTAACACACCTGGGGACACACCTGGGACACAGCTGGGACACACCTGGGGACACACCTGTGGACACTCAAACACACCTGGGCTCACAGCTGGGCACACTCAGAGTCACACCTGGGCACACCTGGGACACAGCTGGGGACACACCTGGGCACAGGTAACACACCTGGATACACCTGGGGGCACTCAGACACACCTGGGCACGGGAAATACACCTGGGCACACCTGGGCTCTCACTCTGACACAACTGGGTGCATCTGTCCCCAGCTGTCCCCAGGTGTCCCCTCACCTGCTCCTGGCCCAGCACCACCACCCCGTGCGGTCTCAGGGGGTGGCCTGGGGCGAGCCCCTCCCCCCTCCCGCGGGGGATCCCAAACCCCGCCCAGGTGACCCCAAACCCCGCCCAGGTGACCCCAAACCCAGCCCAGGTGACCCCAAACCCAGCCCAGGTGACCCCAAACCCCGCCCAGATCACCCCAAACCCCGCCCAGGTGACCCCAAATCCCGCCCAGGTGACACAAAGGTGCTGCCACCTGCCCCAGGCTGGGGACAGTGACAGCGCCACCACCTCGGGGTCAAAAAAATACCGAAATTGTACAAAATTAACCAAAAAAAAAAAGCACCAAAATAACCCAAATTATCCTGAAATTATCCCTAAAACCCCACCCAGGTGACACCAAACCCCGCCCAGGTGACCCCAAACCCGCCCAGGTGACACAAAGGTGCTGCCACCTGCCCAGAGCCAGGGACAGCGACAGAGCAACGGCCTGAGAGAGACAAAAAATACGGAAATTGTACAAAATTAACCCAAAAAAAACGCATTGAAATAATCCAAATTAGCCCGAAATTATCCCAAAAACCCCGCCCAGGTGACCCCAAACCCCGCCCAGGTGACCCCAAACCCCACCCAGGTGACCCCAAACCCCACCCAGGTGACCCCAAACCCAGCCCAGGTGACACAAAGGTGCTGCCACCTGCCCCAGGCTGGGGACAGTGACAGCGCCACCACCTCAGGGTCAAAAAAATACCGAAATTGTACAAAATTAACCCAAAAAAAAGCACCAAAATAACCCAAATTAGCCCGAAATTATCCCAAAAACCCCGCCCAGGTGACACCCAAACCCTGCCCAGGTGACACAAAGGTGCTGCCACCTGCCCCGGGCCGGGGACAGCGACAGCGCCACCGCCTTGGGGAGAGAAAACCCCAAAATTATATAAAATTACCCAAAAAACGAGACTGGAATAACCCAAAAATGGACAGAAATAACCCCAAATTATCCTGAAATTATCCCCAAAATTATCCCCAAATTATCCCAAAATTACCCTGAGATTATCTCAAATTTACCCCCAAATTTATCCCAAATTTATCCACAAATTATCCCCAAATTATCCCAAAATTATCCACAAATTATCCACAAATTATCCCCAAATTACCCTGAAATTATCTCAAATTTACCCCAAAATTATCCACAAATTATCCCCAAATTACCCGAAATTACCTCAAATTTATCCCAAATTATCCCCAAATTGTCCCAAATTTATCAGGAAATTACACCCTGAAATTATCAGGAAATGGTACTGAAATGATCCTAAATTTATTCTGAAATTATCCCCAAAATTATCCTGAAATCATCTCTGAAATGATCCCAAAATGATCCCAAAAAATTATCCCAACATTATCTGAAATTATCCCAAAAACCCAGCCCAGGTGACACAA
Organism: Agelaius tricolor; assembly: GCF_023055355.1. NCBI lineage: Eukaryota > Metazoa > Chordata > Aves > Passeriformes > Icteridae > Agelaius > Agelaius tricolor. Next base: position 90,832 of record NW_027269413.1, on the reverse strand, counting down.
AGGTGCTGCCAAAAAAAATCCACGAAACCCAAAAAATCTCACGAAAAAATCCCCCCAAAAAATCCAAAAAATTCCCAAACCCCCCTCCAAAAATAAAAGAAAACAACAAAAAAAAATCCCAAAATCCAAAAAAATCCCCCCCAAAAATCCACAAAAAATCCCCAAAAAATTAAAAAAAAAAATCCCCCGAAAATCCACAAAAAATCCCAAAATCCAAAAAAAAAAAATCCCCCCCCCAAAATCCACAAAAAATCCCAAGAATCCCAAAAAAAATCCCCCCAAAAAAATCCACAAAAAATCCCCAAAAATCAAAACAAAAATCCCCCCGAAAATCCACAAAAAATCCCCAAAATCCAAAAAATCCACAAAAACTCCCCAAAAAATCCCCCCAGAAATCCAAAAAAATTCCCCCAAAATCCAAAAATATTCCCCAAAAATCCACAAAAATCCACAAAAAAACAAAAATTCCCTCAAAAATCCAAAAAAATCCCCCCCAAAAGTCCACAAAAGGTCCCAAAAAATCAAAAAAAATCCCCCCAAAAATCCACAAAAAATCCCCAAAAATCTCCCCCAAAAATCCAAAAAAAAAATCCCCAAAAATCTCCCCCAAAAATCCAAAAAAAATCCCCCCCAAAATCCACAAAAAAAAAAAAAAACAAAAATCCACAAAAAAATTAAAAAAAAATCCCCCCCCAAATCCACAAAAAATAAAAATAATCCACAAAAAATCAAAAAAACCCCAAAAAATCCACAAAAAAATCCCCTTAAAATCCAAAAGAATTCCCCCCAAAAAATCAACAAAAAATCCCCCAAAAATCAAAAAAAATCCCCCCAAAAATCAAAAAAAATCCTCACAAAAATTAAAAAATCCCCAAAAATCCAAAAAAATCCCCCCAAAAATAAAAAAAAAAATTCCTCAGAAAAATAAAAAAAATTCCCCCCAAAATCCACAAAAAATCCCCAAAAATAAAAAAAAATCCCCCCAAAAATAAAAAAAATCCCCTCAAAAATACACAAAATATCCCCAAAAATCTCCCCCAAAAATCCACAAAAAGTCCCAAAAATTCCCTCCCAAAAATAAAAAAAATCCCGAAAAATAATAAAAAAAAAATTCCCCAAAAATCCAAAAAAATTCCCCCAAAAAATTCCCCAAAAAATCCCCAAAAATTCCCCCCCCAAATCCACAAAAAATCCCAAAAATAAAAAAAATCCCCCCCAAAATTCCACAAAAAATCCCGAAAAACTCCAAAAAAAATCCCGAAAATCCAAAAAAATCCCCCCAAAAATCCACAAAAAATCTCCAAAAATCAAAAAAATCCCCCCGAAAAATCCAAAAAAATCCCGAAAAATAAAAAATTCCCCAAAAATCCCCAAAAATAAAAAAATCCCCCCAAAATCCACAAAAAATCCCCAAAAATCCCCAAAAAATCCCCCCAGAAATCAAAAAAAATCCCCCAAAAATCCAAAAAAAATTCCTTGCAAAAATCAGAAAAATCCCCCCAAAAATCCACAAAAAATCCCCAAAAATCAAAATAAATTCCCCCAAAAATCCACAAAAAATCCGCCCCAAAATCCACAAAAAATCCCCAAAAATTAAAAAAAATTCCCCCCAAAATCCACAAAATTCCCCCAAAAAATCCACAAAAAATCCCCAAAAATTCCCCCCCAAATCCACAAAAAATCCCCAAAAATTAAAAAAAAATCCCCCCAAAATTCCACAAAAAATCCTGAAAAACTCCAAAAAAATCCCGAAAAACTCCAAAAAAATCCCGAAAATCCAAAAAAATCCCCCCCAAAAATCCACAAAAATCCCCCCAAAAATCCACAAAAATGAAAAAAGTCCCCCCCCAAAAAATCTCAAAAATGAAAAAAAATTCCCCCCAAAATCCACAAAAAATCCCCAAAAATCCAAAAAAAAAAACCCCAAAAATCCCCAAAAATCCCCCCAAAAATCCCCCAAATTTCCTGGAAAGATAAAAAAAAATCCCTAAAAAAAAGCTCAAAAATTCCTAAAAAATCCTCCAAAAATGCAAAAACTTCCCTAAAATCTCTGAAAAATTGGATTTGGGGATTTAGGATCCCAGATTTGGGGATTTTGGGTATTTAGGGACATTTTGGGATATTTTTTGGATATTTCTGGGATAATTTCAGGAGAATTTTGGGATTTTTCTGGATAATTTCAGGATAATTCCAGGATAATTTTGGGATATTTTGGGATAAATTTCAGGAAAATTTTGGGATAATTTCTGGATATTTTTGGGGTGAATTCAGGATATTTTTGGGATAATTTTAGGGTATTTTTAGGATATTTTGGGGTGATTTGGGTGTGACTTTTACGATATTTTTAGGATAATTTCAGGGTAATTTTTGGAATCATTTCAGGATAATTTCAGGGTATTTTTGGGAATATTTTGGGGGAGATTTTTGGGGTGATTTCAGGAGATTTTTGGGATAATTTTAGGGTATTTTTGGGATATTTTGGGGATATTTTTGGGGTGATTTCAGGAGATTTTTGGGGTATTTTGGGGGTGATTTCAGGATATTTTTGGGATAATTTTAGGGTATTTTTAGGATATTTTTGGGGATAATTTTGGGGTGATTTCAGGATATTTTTGAGGATATTTCAGGATATTTCTGGGATATTTTTGGGGTGATTTTGGGATATTTTTGGGGATATTTTTGGGGTGATTTCAGGATATTTTTGGGATAATTTTAGGGTATTTTTAGGATATTTTTGGGGATATTTTTGGGTGATTTCCGGAGATTTTTGGGGTATTTTTTGGGGTGATTTCAGGATATTTTTGGGGATGTTTCAGGATATTTTTGGGGTTATTTCAGGATATTTTTGGGGATAATTTTGGGGTGATTTCAGGATATTTTTGGGGATAATTTCAGGATATTTCTGGGATATTTTTGGGGTGATTTTGGGATATTTTTGGGGATATTTTTGGGGTGATTTCAGGATATTTTGGAGAATATTTTGGGTGATTTCATGATATTTTGGGGATATTTTTCAGGTGATTTCAGCATATTTTTGGGGATATTTTTGAGGTGATTTCAGAACATTTTTTGGGGATATTTTTGGGGTGATTTCAGGATATTTTTTGGATATTTTTGGGGTGATTTCAGGATATTTTGGGGGATATTTTTGGGGTGATTTCAGGAGATTTTTGGGATATTTCGGGGTGATTTCAGGATATTTTGGGGATAATTTTGGGATTATTTCAGGATATTTTTGGGGATATTTCAGGATATTTTTGGGATAATTTTGGGATGATTCAGGATATTTTTGGGGATAATTTCAGGATAATTTCCGGATATTTTGAGGATATTTTTGGGTGATTTCAGGAGATTTTGGGGCTATTTTGGGTGCATTTTTACCCCTTTAGACCCCCATAGTTTGGCGATGCTCCTGACGGACTCGGCGCCCTCGGGCGGCTCCGGCCCCGCACGTCCTCGATCGGGGGCTCCTCCCCCCCCTCGGAGCCTTCGGCCTCCTCCTCCTCCCCCGCCGCCTCCTCCAGGTCTGCCAGCAGCTCGTCGGCCAGGGACATCCTGAACTGGGCAAACTGGGAGCGACTGGGAGCGCTGGGAGAGAGGGAACGGGGCCTGGAGAGCCCCGGAGTGAGAGACAGCCCCGAACTGGGCAAACTGGGAGGGACTGGGAAGGGAACTGGGCAAACTGGGAGCACTGGGAGAGCAGAAATGGGGCCTAGGGACACCCAGAGACCCCCGGAGTGAGAGACAGCCCCGAACTGGGAGAGACTGGGAGGGGAACTGGGCAAACTGGGAGCGCTGGGAGGGGGGAAACGCGGCCTGGAGCCGCGTCCCAGTGAAACCAATCCCCAAACTGGGAGCGCTGGGAGCAGCCCCGAGCGCCCTCCCCGCCCCCGAGTCCCCTCCCCGTCCTCAAACCCCCCAAAATTCCAAAATTTCCCCCAGAATTTCCCCAAATTTCCCCTCCGGTACCTCCCGCCGTTCCTGTCGCGGCCTCGATTGCGTCACTTCCGCTCGCGGCGCTCGGCTCCAGACGTCACTTCGGCTGGCTGCTGTCGGCTCTGTGACGTCATCATCGCGCGCCCGCTGCGTCCCAGTTCCCCCCCGCCCCCGCCCCCTCCCGGCTGGGGCCGCCGCGCTCCGGGCCCGGCTGAGGCCGCGGTGACGTCATCGGGCGGTGCGTGACGTCATGGGGGGGCTGGGAGGGAACTGGGAGCGATCGGGGGGGACTGGGAGGGACTGGGGGTGAATTTGGGAGACCCCCGTGGGTGATTTTGGGTGAATTTCAGGTGATTTTGGGTTAATTTTGGGGCTCCCCTTCTGCCCCCAGACATGGCGGAGCTGGATCCTCACCTGGCCCCTCCCCCCTTTCTGGCAGCTCAGGTGTCCCCGCACACCTGGGCAGGTGAATAAATTTAAAAATGGCGTCTGGAGCCTCCAGGTGTGAATTTTGGGGTCCCCCATCCCCCTCCAGGTTTGACAGGTGCGAATCTCAGGTGCTCCTACCCCCTCCAGGTGTGAATTTTGGGAATCCCAAACCCCTCCAGGTGTGACAGGTGTGAATTTTGGGGTCCCCATCACCCCCCCAGGTGTGAATCTCAGGTGACCTCAAACCCTCCAGGTGTGACAGGTGTGAATTTTGGGGGTTCTTGCTCTCCACGTGTGAATTTTGGGGCTCCTCCCCCCACACCTGCCCGCTGACTCCGCCCCCCGAAGCCGCAGGTGAGACCGGCGATGACGTCATCAATTAATGATCCTTTAATGAATGATCCAGGTGTGCCCCGCCCACCCCCAGCGCTACAGGTGCCGCCCGGAAAGGTGGGACAGGCAAGCTCAGGTGAGCTCCAGGTGTGTTCAGGTGAGCTCCAGGTGTGCCCAGGTGTGTCCCAGGTAAGCTCAGGTGAGCGCCAGGTGTGTTCAGGTGTGTCCCAGGTGAGCTCCAGGTGTGCTCCAGGTGTGTCCCAGGTGAGCTCAGGTGTGCTCCAGGTGTGTTCAGGTGTGTCCCAGGTGAGCTCAGGTGTGTCCCAGGTGTGTTCAGGTGAACTCAGGTGTGACCCTGCCCCATCCAGGTGTGCGCCTGCCCAGTCCCAGGTGCACCTGGAGCTCCACAAACCTCACCCAAGTCCATCCTGGGCTCAGGTGAGTGCCCAGGTGTGCCCAGGTGTGCCCAGGTGTGTTTCAGGTGTGCCCCAGGTGAGCCCTGAGGGTCCCTCAGTTCCTCGTCTGCTGTTGATGACGTCACAGTTCAGGTGTGGCCGTGCTGGGGTCCCTCACCTGGGGCTCAGGTGTTGCAGATTTTGGGGTCCACACCTGGCCAGGATCTCCTCACCTGCAGCTCAGCTCTTACTCAGGTGTTCCTGTCCAGGTGTTGCAGATTTTGGGGTCCACACCTGGCTGAGGTGCCCTCACCTGTGGCTCAGGTGCCACTGTCCAGGTGTTGCTGCTGCAGCTTTTTGGGCTCCACACCTGTCCAGGTGTGCAGTTCCAGGGTTCCCGCACCTGTCCAGGTGTGCAGTTCCAGGTCCACACCTGTCCAGGTGTGCAGTTCAGGGGTTCCCACACCTGGGGCTCAGGTGTCACAATCCAGGTGTTCCTGCTCCTTCTTTTTGGGGTCCAAATTAAATTTTTGGGCTCCACACCTGTCTGGGCTCACAGGTACCGAGTCCTTTCACCTGGGGCTTCATCCACTGGGGCTCAGGTGATGCCACCCCACCTTTTTAGGGCACTCACCTGTCCAGGTGTGCAGTTCTGGGGTTCCCACATCTGGGGCTCAGGTGTGGCAGTCCAGGTGTTCCTGCTCCTCCTTTTTGGGGTCCACACCTGTCCAGGTGTTCCCTCCACACCTTTCTGGGCTCCAAACTCAATTTTTGGGCTCCACACCTGTCCGGGCTCACAGGTACCAAGTCCTTTCACCTGGGGCTTCATCCACAGGGCTCAGGTGACACCACCCCACCTTTCCAGGGTCCACACCTGTCCAGGTGTTGCTGCCGCACCTTTCTGGTGTCCAAACTCAATTTTTGGGGTCCACACCTGTCCGGGCTCACAGGTACCGAGTCCTTCCACCTGGGGCTTCATCCACTGGGGCTCAGGTGATCCAGGTGACGCCACCACACCTTTTTAGGGCACTCACCTGTCCAGGTGTGCAGTTCTGGCGTTCCCACACCTGGGGCTCAGGTGTCACTGTCCAGGTGTTCCTGCTCCTCCTTTTTGGGGTCCACACCTGTCCAGGTGTTACCTCCACACCTTTTTGAGCTCCAAACTCAATTTCTGGGGTCCACACCTGTCCAGGCTCACAGGTACCGAGTCCTTTCACCTGGGGCTTCATCCACAGGGCTCAGGTGACACCACCCCACCTTTCCAGGGTCCACACCTGTCCAGGTGTTGCTGCCGCACCTTTCTGGGCTCCAAACTCAATTTTTGGGGTCCACACCTGTCCGGGCTCACAGGTACCGAGTCCTTCCAGCTGGGGCTTCATCCGCTGGGGCTCAGGTGATCCAGGTGACACCACCACACCTTTCCAGGGTGCTCACCTGTCCAGGTGTGCAGATCTGGGGTTCCCAAACCTGGGGCTCAGGTGTTGCAATCCAGGTGTTCCCTTCACACCTTTCTGGTGACCAAACTCAATTTTTGGGCTCCACACCTGTCCGGGCTCACAGGTACTGAGTCCTTCCACCTGGGGCTTCATCCACTGGGGCTCAGGTGATCCCTGTGCCGCCACCCCACCTTTCCAGGGTGCTCACCTGTCCAGGTGTGCAGTTCTGGGGTTCCCACATCTGGGGCTCAGGTGTGGCAGTCCAGGTGTTCCTGCTCCTCCTTTTTGGGGTCCACACCTGTCCAGGTGTTACCTCCACACCTTTTTGGGCTCCAAACTCAATTTCTGGGGTCCACACCTGTCCAGGCTCACAGGTACCGAGTCCTTCCACCTGGGGCTTCATCCACTGGGGCTCAGGTGATCCAGGTGCCGCCACCCCACCCGCCCCAGGTGGGCGCTCAGGTGTCGCGGTGCACGCGCTGGTGCTGCAGCAGGTTGGAGGGGTGGGCGAAGCCCTTGGCGCACACCCCGCACTTGTAGGGCGTCTCCCCCGTGTGCACCTTCTCGTGCACGGCCAGGTAGGCCAGGTCCTTGAAGAACTTGTGGCAGTGGCTGCACTGGTGCGGCCTCGCCTGGCTGTGCACGCGCCGGTGCTGCAGCAGCAGCGAGGGCCGCGCGAACGCCTTCCCGCAGGCCTCGCAGCCGTAGGGCCGCTCGCCCGTGTGCGCCCGCTGGTGGATGGCCAGGTAGGAGGACTGCTTGAAGGCCTTGCCGCAGGTGCGGCAGGCGAAGGGGCGCTCGCCCGTGTGCACGCGCTCGTGCGAGGCCAGCGCGTTGCTCTGCTTGAAGGCCTTGCCGCAGAGCGCGCACCGGAAGGGGCGGTCGCCCGTGTGCACGCGCTCGTGCACCTTGAGCGAGTGGCCGTAGGTGAAGCGCTTGCCGCAGACGCCGCAGGCGTGCGGCTTGTCCTCGCACCTGTGCCGCCGGTGCAGCAGCAGGGCGTTGGCCGCCGGGAAATCCTTGCCGCACTCGCCGCACCTGAAGGGCTTCTTGCCGGCCGCCAGGTGGGTCAGGGCGTGGCGCTGGCGCTCGTAGGGCGTCTTGAAGGACTTGGCGCACCTGGGGCAGGTGAAGGGGCGCTGGCCGCTGTGGATGCGGCGGTGCTCCTGCAGGTTGGAGGAGCGCTTGAAGCGCTTCCCGCACAGCTCGCACCTGTGCGGCCGCTCCTCCGTGTGCACCAGGGCGTGGCTCTTGAAGTCCGAGTGGCGCTTGAAGGTGGCGCGGCACAGGTGGCAGGTGAAGGGCCGCGCCTCCGTGTGCACCACCTGGTGGCTCAGCAGCTCCCAGGTGCGCTTGAAGCTCTTGTGGCAGGCGGGGCACTGGAAGGGTTTGTCGGCCACGATCACCTGGCGGATCTCCAGGTGAGCGGGCAGCTCCTCCTCTTCCTCCTTACCCGCTTCGTCCTCTCCGTCGTTCCCGGCCTCCTCACCTGGCGCCGCACCTGAGCGCCCGCCCAGCACCAGCTTGGCGGTGGAGTAGACGCCGCGCTCGTCGATGAGCTGCACGAAGCCGGGCGCCGCGGCCTCACCTGGCTCAGGTGAGGTGGGCCCCGAGCCTGGGGCACCTGGGTGGGCCCAGGGGAGCTGCAGGTGGGAGGGGCCGGGCTCAGCGGGGCGTGGGCGTGGCCGCAGGTAAAGGCGGGGCCGGCGGGAGGAGCTGGAGGGGGCACCTGGAGAGGGGCGCACCTGGAGGGAGGCACCTGGGGGGTGGTGGGGGTGGTCTTGGTCTTCATCATCATCACCGGGATCTTCATCATCATCACCTGGATCTTCATCATCACCTGGATCTTCATCGTCATCATCACCTGGATCCTCCTCACCTGGATCTTCATCATCTCCCGGTTCTTCCTCACCATCACCTGGATCCTCTTCACCTGCATCTTCATCATCACCTGGCTCTTCCTCATCACCTGGATCTTCTTCCTCACCTGGTTCTTCACCTGTTCCTTCCTCACCTGTCCCTTCCTCCTCCTCACCTGGTCCTTCCTCCTCCTCCTCCTCCTCCTCCTCCTCAGACAGGTGAGGGCTCACCTGGGCAAAGGGGGGATGGCTCTCCATGGCCACACCTGGAAAAGCGGGGACGGGGACAGGTGAGGGACAGGTGAGGGTTTGGGGATCCCTTGGAAACTCCTGGAGCTGAATTTGGGGATCCTCCCCAGGAATTCCCAGGGAATGGATTTGGGAATTCTCTGGGATGGATTTTGGGGATCCCCCTCGGGAATTCCTTGGGATGGATTTGGGGATCCCCTTTGGGAATTCCTTGGGATGGATTTGGGGATCCCCTTTGGGAATCTCCTGAGGGGGATTTGGGGAATCCCGGGAACACCCCGAGGTAGATTTGGGGATTCCCTTTGGGAATTCCGTGGGAATTTGGGGATTTGGGGATTCCCAGATTGGGAATTCCGAGCGGGATTTGGGGATTCCCAAATTGGGAATTCCCTGAGTGGGATTTGGGATCCACTTTGGGAATTCCCTGGGCCGGGTTTGGGGAGCCCCCGCCATGGATTTGGGGATCCCCTCGGGAATTTTTCTGGGATTGATTTGGGGATCCCTTGAGCTGAATTTGGGAATTCCCTGGGATGGACTCGGGGATCCCTTCAGGAATTCCTTGAACGTGATTTGGGGAATACCAGGAACGCCCTAAGGTGGATTTGGGGATTCCCAAATTGGGAATTCTGAGTGGGATTTGGGGATCCCCTTGGGAATTCCCTGGGATGGATTTGGGATCCCCTCGAGGACCCCCCTGGGCAGAGCTCAGGGATCCGAAAAGTCCCAGGAACGACCCCCCAAAAAAAAAAAAAAAAGAAAAATTGGGGAATTCCAGAAAATTTGATTTGAGCAGTTCTGAAAATCCCAAATTAATCCAGGAACCCAAAATCCCAAAAATCCGGGATCCCAAAAATCCGGGATCCCAAAATAATCTCAGATCCCGAAATCTAGGATCGGAATTTCAGGAACTTTGGTGCCGCCACCAGGGATCAAAATCCCAAAGTTTGGGAATCAGAATTTTGGGAATTCCAAGGCCGCATAAGGAGCCCAAAATGCGGGATTGGAATTTTGGGGCCACGAAGGAGGCCTCAGGATTTGGGAATTCCCTGGGTTGGGATTTGGGATCCCTTGGGATGGATTTGGGATCCTCCCAAGGATCTCTGGGATTTGGGATCCCCTGAGGGGAAATTTGGGATTTTAGGATTCCCTGGGCTGGGATTTGGGATCCCCTCAGGGATCTCTGGGATGGGTTTGGGACCCCCCCCCAAAATTCGGGATTAGAGACGCCCAAAATTCAGGATTTGGCGCAAAATTCAGGATTTGGGACCCCAAAAACTTCGGCATTTGGGATCCCCCCCCAAATTCGGGATTTGGGATTCGGGATCCACCTGGGAACGGCCCCAGTAAATCCCAGTCCCTCCCAGTTTGTCCCAGTTCCCTCCCAGTCCCTCCCAGTTTCTCACCGGGCGCCGCCGCCGCCGCCCCCGGAGCCACTTCCGGCCGCGCTCGCGCGCGATGACGTCACATCCGGAATGGGCGGGGCCTGAGCGGGGACTGGGAGGGGCCGGGGACAAACTGGGACAAACTGGGACAAACTGGGATGGATTTGGGGGGGCTTCAAAAGGGAATTTTCAGGCGGAGAGGGATCACAAAATCGGGGATTTCCCCCCCAAAATCGGGGATTTCACAAAAAAAAAAATTGGGAATTCCTCCCCAAAATCGGGAATTTAACCCCAAAATCGGGGATTCAAGCCCAAAAATCGGGGATTTCACCCCACAGTCGCATTTCTGATCAGGATGAGATTGGGAAATTTGGGATCACCCCAAAAATCATGGATTTAACCCCAAAATCGGGGGTTTCCCCCCAAAAATCGGAGATTTAACCCTGGAATTGGGAATTTCCTGGCAAAAATCGGGGATTAAAACCCAAAAATCTGGGATTCAAGCCCGAAAATCAGGGTTTCCCTTCCCGCCACCAAATATGGGATTAAACCCCAAAATCGGGGATTTCACCCCAAAAAATCAGGGCATTGAACACCAAAAATCAGAGACCGAAGCCCAAAATCTGTGGATTTAACCCGAAAAATCAGGAATTTCACCCAAAATCGGGGATTGAAGCCAAAAACTGGGGATTGAAGCCCAAAAATCAGGGACTAGAAACCCCAAAAATCGGGGATTTCACCCCAAAATCGCATTTCACATCAGGGTTGGTTTGGAGGATTTGGGGTCATCCCAAAAAAGGGAATTTTAAGGAGAAAGGAATCCCAAAATCAGGGATTTCTCCCCCAAAATCGGGGATTTCACCCAAAAAATCGGGGATTCCTTCCCAAAATTCGGGGATTTCACCCCAAAACCGCATTTCCCAGTCAGGGTGGGATTGGAGAATTTGGGATCACCCCAAAAAAAGGGAATTCGGGGGGGTTTTCTCCCAAAAATCAGCACTAAGGATTGTAGAGATATGGATTTAACCCCCCAAAAAAGAAAATTTCGGGTTTTTCACCCCAAAATCTTTGTCCCGATGAGGGTGGGATTGGAGGATTTGGGTTCACTCCAAAAAAAGGGAATTTTACAGGAGAGAGGGATCCCAAAATTGGGGATTTCCCGCCAAAAAGCAGGGATTTCACCCCAAAAATCAGCGACTAGAAACCCAAAAATCGGGGATTTTGCCCCCAAAAATCGGGGATTTATCTGGAAAATTCGGGATTTAATCCCAAAATCGGGGATTTCACCCCAAAACTCGGGGGTTGAAGCCCAAATCTCCTGGGTTTCAAACCCCAAAATCGAGGATTTAACCCCAAAAATTGGTGATTTTTCCCTAAAAAAAACAGTTCCAGATCAGGGTGAGATTGGGAAAATCAGGATCACCCCATAAAAATTGGAATTCCGGGTTTTTTACCCCGAAATTTGTGTCCTGACAAGGGTGGGAATCAAACCCATCGTGCAGAGCACAACGGATTAGCAAAAAAGGGAATTTTTAGGAGAGATAGGTTCCAAAATCGGGGTGTTTTCCCCAAAAATCATCTCCAGAGGTTGGAGAATTTGGGATTTAACCCCAAAACAATCGAATTTCGGGGTTTTTGAAGCAAAAACTCAACTCCCGACGAGGGTGGGATTCGAACCCACGCGTGCAGAGCACAATGGATTAGCAGTCCATCGCCTTAACCACTCGGCCACCTCGTCCGCGGCTGCGCGCCTGCGCCAGGCGCCCATAGGCTGCCTTAAGAGGGCGTGGCCAGCCCTGGGGGCGAGGTTGGAGGCGTGGCCTGGGCGTGGCTTCAGCTCCAGAGACCGCGAGTTCGAATCCCGAGCTCGTCAAATGCGGGAAAAATCCCAATTTTTTCTTGTTTTTATCCCAAATTTCTCCTTTTCCACCCCATTTTTTTCCCCATTTTTTTTCTTTTCAAATTCAAAAATCAAATTAATTTGAAAAGGAAACATTAAATTTGAAAAAGGGGAAATAAGTTTTGAAAAGAGAAACATGAATTTGGAAAGGGGGAAAATAAATTTAAAAGGGGAAATTAAATAATAAGGGAAAAATGAAATAAAAGGGAAATTAAAAAAAAAAGGAAAATTAGGTAGAAAAATGGAAAATTAATTTTTAAAATGGGAAAATAAAATTAAAAAGGGAAAACAAAGGGGAAAAAATTGTAAGAAGGGGAAATAAATAAAGAAAATTCAATTAAAAAAGGGAAAATTTAATTTAAGAAAGGAATTAAAATTGAATTTTTTAAAAAAGGGCAAATTTAAATTTAAAAAAAGAGAATTTTAAATATAAAACGGAAAAATTTAACAAATAAGGAAAATTTAATTAAAAAGGAAAATTAAATAGAAATTAAATTAAATAAATAGGGGAAAATTCAATTTAAAAAAGAATTTTAAATTTAAAAAAGGAAAAAAATTAAATTTAAAAAGGATAAAATAAATTTTACAAAGGGGAAATTAAATAAAAAAGGGAAAAAGAAATAAAAAAGAAAAATAAATTACAGGGAAAATTCAGTTTTAAAAAGGAGGAAAATTAAATTTAAAAACAAAAAATTAGCTTAAAAAGAAAATCAAATCTAAAAAAATATAAAGCTAAATATTAAGAAATAGAAAAACAAATTAAAAACCGCAACAATGAACTTAAATTAATAATTGGAGAAAAAAAAAATTCCATTGAAATTGGCGCGAAAACCGCGGCACGGAAGCGGCGCCGGCAGCGAAGAAAACCCGAAAGTTTCGCCGCGCGATGACGTCACCCGTTGCGAAATTCATTAAGGTTTATTCAAAATGGCGGATTCAGGAGCAGAGTGGCGCAGCGGGAGCGTGCTGGGCCCATAACCCAGAGGTCGATGGATCGAAACCATCCTCTGCTAACTCACTATTTTCTCCTTTTTTTCCCATTATTTTTCCATTTTTTCCTCTAATTTTCCTTCATTTTCCTTCATTTTCCCTCTTTCCCCCCTTAATTTTTCAATTTATTTAAGGTTTTTTCCGTCATTTTCCCGTCATTTTCCCCTCAAGTTTCCCATTTCTTTTGCATTTTTCCCTCAGTTCTCCCATTCCCCCCCTTATTTTCCCTGCTTTTTTTCAGCAATTTTCCCGTTTCCCCTCAAATTTTCCATTTACTTTCAATTTTTTCCCCTCATTTCCCCCATTTGTCCTTCCATTTTCCGCTCATTTTTTCCTATTTTCCCTCCGATTTTCCCCGCAATGCTTCCATTTAATTTCAATTTTTTCCATTTTTTTGGGGGGAGGCCAAATTCGGGATTTTTGTGGAGGAAAAATTTGGGATTTTGGGGTTTTCTCCTTTTTGGGAGAATTTTGGGTTTTTTCCATTTGGGGCGGAGGGGAAATTTGGGATTTTTGGGGGTTTTCCTTTTGCGGGAGGAAAATGTGGGATTTTTGGGGTTTCGCCTTTTTGGGAGAGAAAAATTTGGGACTTTTTAGGGAGGAAAATTTGGGAATTTTGGGGTTTTCCCTTTTTAGGGGAGAGGAAATTTGGGAATTTGGGGGTTTTTCCCTTTTGGGGGAGGGGAAACTTGGGGTTTTTTGGGGAGAAAAAATTGGGATTTTTTGAGTTTTTCCTTTTTGGGGAAATTTTGGTTTCATGGGATTATGGCGGCGCAGGGAGCGCGCGGCGCCGTGGCTTAGTTGGTTAAAGCGCCTGTCTAGTAAACAGGAGATCCTGGGTTCGAATCCCAGCGGTGCCTCCGCTCTGTCGTGACCATATCGCGACAGCATCGCTGTTGTTTTATGCATTACGTCACTTTTAAAAATTTTACTTAATAAATTCTTTTTCTACGAAACGCCAAATAAGGAGGGTCAAGGAAAATCAGGATTCCGCCAGCGGAAGCGGAAATAAATTGGGAAAAAAAAATTAAAATAAATAAGGTAAAAAAAATTGAACATATTCCCTGACCGGGAATCGAACCCGGGCCGCGGCGGTGAGAGCGCCGAATCCTAACCACTAGACCACCAGGGAAGGCCGAGAGCCGGTTGGCGCGGACGCCTCCACAGGCACCGTAGGGAACGCTGATTGGCTAAACCCTTCCTGAATGCCTGTCAATCAAATAGCGAAGCCAATCAGAGCACGATTTTGGCGATGTCACGCCCCTCACCTCGCGTTTTCTCGCTCCCGGCGCTGTAGGGAGGAAATTTGGAGATTTTGGAGTGGAATTCGGGGATTTTGGGAAAAGTTCGGGGATTTCGAATTCCCGGGTTTCGGGCGAAATTCGGGGATTTCAGGTGGAAATTCGGGGATTTTTGCCCCGAAGCCGCATGCTGCGAGCTGATAGGCTGGGATGGTGCGGAGATGATGTCAATCAAACTTCAGAGCCAATCAGAGCGCGGCTCGGGGTGGTCACGCCCTCCGCCTCAGGTTTCCCGCATCCCCGTGTGGGGAAGATTCTCGGCTATTTTGGGGTGGAATTCGGGGATTTTAGGGGAAATTTGGGGATTTAGGGGTGGAATTCTGTAATTTGTGGGCGAAATGCGGAGATTTTGGGGTAAAACTCAGGGATTTCGGGTGGAAATTCGGCGATTTTGAGCTGCGCGGCACCGACCCCCTCGAAACCACGCGACGCGCTGATTGGCTATATCCCTACCGATTGGGTGTCAATCAAAGAGCTCAGCCAATCAGAGCATGGATCGGGGTGGTCACGCCCCTCGCCTCAGGTTTCCCGCCGCTCTTTCCCGGCGCTGAGGGGAGGAAATTTGGGAACTTCGGGGTGAAATTTGGGAATTTTGGGGTTAAATTCGGGGATTTTGGGGTTAAATTCGGGGATTTTGGGGCCAATTTCGGGGCGAAATTTGGAGATATTAGGGTGAAAATTGGGGATTTTGACTGGAATTAGGGGGTATGGGGGCAAAAATTTGGGATTTTTGGCAAAATTAATGGATTTGGTGTGAAACTTGGGGATTTTGAGCTGGAATTTGAAGTTTTTGGGGCAAAATTTTAGGATTTTGGGGGAAACTTCGAGATCTTGGGGGTTTTGGGGTGGAATTTGAAGATTTGGGTGAAATTTGGGGATTTTGAGGTGAAATTCACAGATTTGGGCTGCAATTTGGCCATTTTGGGGTGGAAATTCAGGGATTTGGTGGTTTTGAGTGAAATTTGGGAGAATTTTCGGGATTTTGGGCAGGAATTTGGGGATTTTTGGGGGTGAAATTCGTAGATTTTAGAGCCGCGTGTTTCCGACACCCTCCAAACCCCACGCCGCGGGCTGATTGGCTGCGCGGGATGAATGCTGATGTCAATCAAAGCAGAGAGCCAATCAGAGCGCGAGTCTGAGGCTTGGTGACGCCCCCATCCCGGGCTTCCCGCCCCTGGCCATGAGGGGAGAAAATCGGGAATTTTGGGGAGAAATTCGGGAATTTTGGGGTTAAATTTGGGGATTTTAGGGTGAAATTCAGGGATTTTGGGGTGAAATGTTGGGAATTTGGAGTGAAATTTGGGGATTTTGGTCCAACCTCACATACACGGATCTGCCACCGATCGCTTTTAATCCTTTTTGGGAGGGATTTGATGCCACAGAGGTGCCCAGGTGTCCCCAGGTGCCACCCAAGTGTCCCCAGATGCCCCCAGGTGCCACCCAGGTGACTCCCAGGTGTCTCCAGGTGCACTCAGGTGTCCCCGTGTGCCACCCAGGTATCCCCAGGTGCCCCCAAGTGCCACCCAAGTGTCACCAGGTGACATCCAAGTGACACTCAGGTGCCATCCAAGTGTCCCCAGGTGCCTTCAGGTGTCCCCTCAGGTGTCCCTCAGGTGTCCCTCAGGTGTCACTCGGGGCTCAGCCAGGTCCCCGCCTCCTCCACGTCCCGCGACACCACCAGGAACAGCTCGGAGGGAGCCTGGGCCAGCACCGCCTGCAGGAACTCCCTGGGGACAAACAGGGGACAGACAGGTGAGAAACAGGGGACAGACAGGTGAGAAACGGGGGACAAAGAGGTGAGAAACAGAGGACAATGAGGGGACGAACAGGTGAGAAACAGGGGACAAACAGGCGAGAAACAGGGGACAATGAAGGGACAAACAGGGGACAAACAGGTGAGAAACAGGTGAGAAACGGGACAGACAGGTGAGAAACAGGGAACAATGAGGGGACAAACGGGGGACAGACAGGTGAGAAACAGAGGACAGACAGGTGAGAAACAGAGGACAATGAGGGGACGAACAGGTGAGAAACAGGGAACAGACAGGTGAGAAACAGGGAACAATGAGGGGACAAACGGGGGACAGACAGGTGAGAAACAGGGGACAGACAGGTGAGAAACAGGGGACAGTGAGGGGACAAACAGGTGAGAACCAGGTGAGAATGAGGTGACAAACGGGGGAAAAACAGGTGAGAAACGGGGGACAAACAGGTGAGAAACAGGTGACAATGAGGAGAGAACAAGGTGACAGCAAGGTGACAATGAGGTGACAAACAGGTGGGAGCCAGGTGACAAACAGAGGACAAATGGGTGAGAATGAGGGAGCAGACAGGTGAGAAACAGGTGACAATAAGGGGACAACCAGGTGACAATGGGGTGACAGCCACGTGACAACCAGGGGACAACCAGGTGTCCCTAAATGCCATCCAGGTGTCCCAAGGTGTCCCCAGATGCCACTCAGGTGTCCCCAGGTGTCTCCAGGTGTCCCAAGGTGCCACCAGGAGCCCTCAGATGTCCCCAGATGCCACCCAAAGTGCCCCCAAAGGCCACCCCAATGTCCCCAGACGCCACCTTAATGTCCCCAAGGTGTCCCCAGATGCCACCCCAATGTCCCCAAGATGTCCCCAGGTGTCACCTGAGCTGTGGCTCCGCCCCGATGGGGGTGGGCGTGGCCAGTTTGGAGTCCAGGTTGTAGAAGGTGTCCCCAAAGGGCCTCACGCACACCCAGTGGGGACGGGACAGGGGCAGCGCCAATGTCCCCAAGGCCACCCTGGAGGGGACATTGAGCAGGAAGCCGAGCACGTGGGACAGGCACAGGCGCTCCAGGGGGCTGGGGGGGAGGGATTAATGAGGGTTAATTAATTAATTAATTAAGGGGGTAATTAATGGGGGGGGGAATTAAAGGGGGTGGTGGGAGACGGGGGAAGGGTAAAGGTGGAGGGGGAAGGGGGAACCAATTGGGTCTGGGGGCTCAGGGAGGGACCAAATTTGGGTCTGGGGTCCTGAGAAGGGTCTGGAATTTGGGTCTGGGGTCTCGAGGGTGTGTCCTGAATTTGGGGAGGGGTCTCACAATTGCATTTCCCAAAACATCCCAGGACAAATGGGAGATCTGAGAGGTCCCAAATTGGGGTTGAGGGGCCTCAAATTGGGGCTGGGGTCTCAGGGAGGTCCCAAATTTGGGTCTGCGGTCCTGGGAGGGGTCTGGAATTTGGGTCTGGGGTCTCAGGGCTGTGTCCCGAATTTGGGGAGGGGTCTCACCACCTTTTATCCCAAAACCCCCTGGGAGAAAGAAAAAATTTGAGAGGTCCCAAACTGAGTTTGAGGGGGTCCCAAATTTGGGTCTGGGGTCTCAGGGAGGGCCCAAATTTGGGTCTGGGGTCGTGGGAAGGGTCCGGAATTTGGGTCTGGGGTCTCGAGGGTCTGTCCCAAATCTGGGGAGGGGTCTCACTGCTTTTTATCCCAATACACCCCAAGAGAAAGGAGAGATCTGAGAGGTCCCAAACTGAGTTTAGGGGGCCCCAAATTGGGTCTGGGGTCTTGGGGAGGGCCCAAATTTGGGTCTGGGGTCGTGGGAAGGGTCCGGAATTTGGGTCTGGGGTCTCAGGGGTGTGTCCCGAATTTGGGGAGGGGTCTCACTGCTTTTTATTCCAATACACCCCAAGAGAAAGGAGAGATCTCAAACTGAGTTTGGGGGGTCCCAAATTTGGGTCTGGGGTCTC
Organism: Agelaius tricolor; assembly: GCF_023055355.1. Classification (NCBI taxonomy): domain Eukaryota; kingdom Metazoa; phylum Chordata; class Aves; order Passeriformes; family Icteridae; genus Agelaius; species Agelaius tricolor. Next base: position 72,902 of record NW_027269413.1, on the reverse strand, counting down.
AGGAAGGGTCCGGAATTTGGGGCGGGGTCTCAGGGAATTTGGGGCGGGGTCTCAGGGAATTTGGGGTGGGGTCTCAGGGAATTTGGGGAGGGGTCTCAGGGAATTTGGGGTGGGGTCTCAGGGAATTTGGGGAGGGGTCTCGGGGAATTTGGGGAGGGGTCTCAGGGAATTTGGGGTGGGGTCTCAGGGAATTTGGGGCGGGGTCTCGGGGAATTTGGGGCGGAGTCTCAGGGAATTTGGGGCGGGGTCTCGGGGAATTTGGGTCTGGGGTCTCAGGGAATTTGGGGCGGGGTCTCAGGGGGTTTGGGGCGGGGTCTCAGGGAATTTGGGGCGGGGTCTCAGGGGCTTTGGGGCGGAGTCTCAGGGAATTTGGGGAGGGGTCTCAGGGAATTTGGGGCGGGGTCTCAGGGAATTTGGGGCGGGGTCTCAGGGAATTCGGGGCGGGGTCTCAGGGAATTTGGGGCGGAGTCTCAGCGATTTTGGGGAGGGGTCTCAGCGATTTTGGGGCGGGGTCTCAGGGAATTTGGGGCGGGGTCTCGGGGAATTTGGGGCGGGGTCTCAGGGAATTCAGGGCGGGGTCTCAGGGAATTTGGGGCGGGGTCTCAGGGAATTTGGGGCGGGGTCTCGGGGAATTTGGGGCGGGGTCTCGGGGAATTTGGGGCGGGGCCTCACCGCCGCTTGTCCCACCAGACCGCGGCCAATCCCAGCATTCCCAGCGCCGCCATCACCACGTTGACGTCATAATTGCCCAGGCCCAGGAGGCTCCGGTGGGGGTTGGGCCGCGAATTTGGGGCCAACCTGGGGGGGGCTTCAAGGTGAGACCCCTCCCCAAATTAACCCAGACACCCCCCAGAGACCCCAGACCCAATTGGGGGAACCCGCAAAGTGATGACGTCATTGTCAACAGGAGAAACCCCTCCCCAAATATGGGAAATCCCACCTGAGACCCCTCCCCAAATTTAGAAACCTCCCTGAGACCCCTCCCCAAATTCAGAATCCCTTCCCACCACCCTAAATCCAGCCCCAAATCCCCTCCCAAAGCCCCCAAACCTCACCAAGACCCCTCCCCAAATTCAGAAAACCCTTCTAGGAACCCCTCCAGGGGACCCGAGACCCCTCCCCAAATTCAAGAGCTCCTCCCATCACCCTAAAATCAGCCCCTAACCCCCTCCCACCACCCTAAAATCCCCCTGAGACCCCTCCCCAAATTAAGGAAACCCTTCTAGGACCCCCCCAGGGGACCTGAGACCCCTCCCCAAATTCAGAAACCCCTTTGAGACCCCTCCCCAAATTCAGGAACTCCCCTGAGACCCCTCCCCAAATTCAAGAACTCCCCTGAACCCCTCCAAAACCCCATCCCAAAGCCCCCAAACCCTCACGAGACCCCTCCCCAAATTCAGGAACCCTCCTAAGACCCCTCCCCAAATTCAAGAACTCCCCTGAACCCCTCCAAAACCCCATCCCAAAGCCCCCAAACCTTCACGAGACCCCTCCCCAAATTCAGGAAACCTCCCAGAGAGCCCTCCCGGCCCTCTCCCGAATTGGGTCTGGGGTCTCACCGCTGGCAGATGCGGTCGGCCGAGGCCTGGCTGAGCCAGGGCCGCTGCAGGAGGTTGTTGAGGGCGTGCAGGGCGCAGAGCTGCCGGCGCTGCCGCTCGTGGTACGGCACCCCCGGGACCCCAGACCCAAATCCGGGCAGCCCCTTCCCCAAATCGGGGAGATCGGCCTCCCCCAGGACCCCCCCCAAATCCAGGAGAGGGGAGGGGGAGGCCTGGGGGGCTGCAGGGAGAAATGAGAGTATGGGAACCGTGAGACCCCAGACTCAAATTTGGGGAGACCCCCTCCTCAAGATTCCTTTAAATTACCTCTGAGACCCCTCCCCAAATTCCCTCAAATTCCTGCCAAAATTTCCCCAAATTCGGGGAGACCCCCTCCTCAAAATTCCCTTAAATTACCCCTGAGACCCCTCCCCAAATTCCCTTCAAATCCCCCCGAGATCCCTCCACAAATTCCCCCCAAAAATCCCCCAAATAACCCCGAGACCCCTCCCCAAATTCTTCTCAAATTCCCCCAAAGTTCTCTCAAACTCCCCCCAAAAATCCCTCAAATTCCCTCCACGACCCCTCCCCAAATTCCCTCAAATCTCCCAGGACCTCTCCTCAAATTCCCCACAAGTCACCCTGAGACCCCTCCCCAAATTCCCCTCGAAATTCTCTCAAATTCCCCCAAATCCCCCAAGACCCCTCTCCAAATTCCCCCAAAATTACCTCAAATCACCCCAAGACCCCTCCCCAAATTTCCCCATAACCCTCCTGAGACCCCTCCCCGAATTCCCCCTAAATTTCCTCAAATTCCCCCCAAAATTCCCTCAAATCACCCTGACACCCCTCCCCAAATTCCTGGCACCCCTTAATTCCTTCAAATCCCCCCAAAATCCCCTCGGGACCCCCTAAAATTCCCTCAAAATCCCTCCCAGAGACCCCCAGAACCCCCCAAATACCTCCTAAGACCCCTCCCCAAATTCCTGACATCCTCAAATTCCCCCCAGGACTCCCCAAAATCCCCCCCAGACGCCTGAAACCCCCCCCCCCCCCCCAAAACCCCTTCCAGGACCCTCCAAATCCCCCCCAAAAGTTCTTGGCACCCCCAAAACCCCCAGACCACCCTGAGCCCCCCCCAAATCCCACCAAAATCTCCCCGGGACCCCCCAAACCCCCCCCAGGCCTCCCCAGCCCTTCCACCCTCACGGGCCCTGAGCGCGGCCTCCACCTCCCTTCGCCCCAAGTCCCCTCTGGATCCCCCAATAACCCCCGCGAGCGCTTCCTGCCCTCCCCAAGACCCCCCAGGACCCCTCAGGACCCCCCAAAATCCAGCCCCGGCCGCCCCCTCCTCACCCCGCGCGTCCTCCGGGGCCATAGCGGCCTCTGCCCCTTCAGGGCCGCGAACTACAAATCCCGTCGTGCTTTGCGACGCGCTGACCAATCAGAACGCGCCAGCGTCCTCCCGCCAGAACGCTGACCAATCAAAGCTTTGACCTTGCTCCCGTGATGCTTTGCACCGCAGCATTAACCAATCATCGGTGAGAACCCTTCCTTCCGGGCGGTTTTCCCACCAATCAGATCGCGTCTTCCCCTCGCCGCCATCACAAGAAGGGCGCCAGCACCGCCAGGCCTTGCCAGGTTTTTATTGTCCCCAAATTGTCCCCAAATTGTCCCCAAATCGTCCCCGCGGGTTTTTCCGCCGTTCCTCCTCAGCAGAGCTTCACGCAGCCGCCGTGTCCGGTGCAAGCTGCGGGGAGGGGACAGAGTGAGCGGCCCTGAGGTGGCACAGGTGACACTGAGGGGGTGGCACAGGTGACACCGGGGCTGGCACAGGTGACACAGGTGACAAACCCTGCACGCTGCTCCAGAAGCTGTGGCGGGTGGCGCTGCCGGTGACGCGGCCGGGCTCGGCAGGGTTGCGGCGGGTGCTGGTGACGGTCAGGGAGCGGCCGTGCTCGGGGACGGCCGTGACCTCGACATCGATGATGTGACAGTCGGGGACACTGAGGGGACATTGGGGACACTGAGGGTGACAGTAAGGGGACAGGGAGGGGACACTGGGGTGGCACTGGAGGGACAATGAGGGGGTGCTGAGGGGACAGGGGTGACACAGGAGGTGCCACATGAGGTGACACACACAGCACAGAGGCGCCACAGGTGACACAGGAGGTGACACACAGGTGCCACACAGGTGACACAGGAGGTGACACAGGTGTCACCCACCTGGGGTCAGCCACCAGGCAGGCGGTGACGCCGTCGAAGCCCAGGCGCGGCGCTGCCACCGCGGCGGCTGCCATGGTGTTGACGTTGTTGGGGACAAGGGGACAGAGTGGCCTCAGGGGACCCTCGTACAGCACTGTCCTTGTCCCCGAGGCCACCGCGGCCGCCACCCGCGGGGACAGCCAGCCCTGGGGACGGAAACTGCCCGGGGCCTTCGTCATTGTCACCTTCAGGGCCTGCAGGGACACAGGGACATTGTCATTGTCATTGTCATTGTCACCTCTGGGGGCACAGGGACATTGTCATTGTCACTGTCATTGTCACCTTCAGGACCTGGGGACAGCCAGGGAACACGACCAGGGGATAGCATCAGGGGACCTGAAGTGTCCCCAATGTCCCCATCACTGTCACCTGCAGTGTCCCCGCGCTGTCCATCCTGGCGATGTCCCCAGTGTCCCCATTGTCCCCATTGTCCCCAATGTCCCAATGTCCCCAATACCCCCATTAACCCCATTAACCCCATTGTCCCCAAAGTCCCCATTACTCCCATTCCCTCCATTATCCCCAATGTCCCCAGTGTCACCTGCAGTGTCCCCGCGCTGTCCATCCTGGCGATGTCCCCATTCCCCCCATTGTCCCCAATGTCCCCAATGTCCCCATCAGTGTCACCTGCAGTGTCCCCGCGCTGTCCATCCTGGCGATGTCCTCGCAGCCCCACAGCGCCCCCCGGGGGACGTACAGGGTGTGGCCCCCGCGCGCCGCCGCCGCCCGCAGCCGCCCCTCGGTGTCAGCGTCCGCCAGCGCCGTGGGGGACCCCAGCTGGGGACATTGGGGACATTGGGGACATTGGGGACAATGAGGACTTTGGGACATTGGGGGAAATGGGGACATTGGGGACATTGGGGAGAATGGGGACAATGAGGACAATGGGGGGAATGGGGACATTGGGGGCAATGGGGGGAATGGGGACATTGGGGACAATGGGGATAATGGGGACTTTGGGACATTGGGGACAATGGGGGGAATGGGGACATTGGGATCAGTGGGACATTGGGGACAATGGGGGGAATGGGGACATTGGGATCAGTGGGGGATTGGGGACATTGGGGGGATTGGGGACAATGGGGACAATGGGGGGAATGGGGATCAATGGAGGTAATGGGGACATTATGGGGATTGGGATCAGTGGGGACGTTGGGGACATTGAGGTCAGTGGGGACATTGGGGACAATGGGGGGAATTGGGGGCAGTGGGGGGATTGGGGACATTGGGGACATTGTGGGGACATTGGGGGTATTGGAGATATTGGGGGCCTTGGGGACAGGGGGGACGTTGGGGTCAATGGGGACATTGAGGACATGGGAGGGGTTGGGGATATCGGGGACATCGTGGGGACTGGGGACATTGGGGACATTTGGGTCAGTGGGGACAATGGGGACATCAAGAGCAATGGGCGGAATGGGGACATTGGGGACATTGGGGACATTGGGGGGGTTTGGGGACATTGGGGACATTGGTGGGGATTCGGGGACATCAGGGACATTAGGGAGGGGTTTGGGGACATTGGGGTCATGTCCACAGTGTCCCCACGGTGTCACCATGAGGTCGGCGTGTCCCAGGATGTCCTCGCCGTGCTCCTGTGTCACACACGGGTGTGCCACCTCCACCACCAGGTCCACCCCCCTGGGGACATCAGCGGGGACATTGGGGACATTGGAGGGGTTGGGGACATTTGGGGGATTTGGGGACATTGGGGACAATGGGGACATTGTGGGGGTTGGGGACATTGTGGGGGTTTGGGGACATTTGGGACATTAAGGGGACATTGGGGACATTGGGGCCGTTGAGGACAATGGGGACATTTGAGGGGATTGGGGACATTGGGGACATTTAGGGACATTGGGTATTTTGGGGCTGTTTTGGGACATTTTGGGGTGAATCCGGGCGGTTTTGGGATATTTCAATTCAGGATATTTTGGGGTGAATTTGGGACATTTTTGGGGCATCTTTGGGGTGAATTCGGGACATTTTTGGGGACGTTTCTGGGGTGAATTCAGGACATTTTTGGGGACACTTCTGGGGTAAATTTGGGATATTTTGGGGATAGACTTGGGACATTTTTGGGGTGAATTTGGGACATTTTGGGGAGATTTTGGAGTGAATCTCAGTGGGTTTTGGGGGTGAATTTGGGACGATTTTGGGGACATTTTTGGGGTGAATTCGGGCCATTTCTGAGGACATTTTTGGGTCGAATTCGGGCCATTTTTGAGGACATTTTTGGGTCGAATTAGGGCCATTTTTGGGAATTTGGGCCATTTTGGGGACATTTTTGGGTCGAATTCAGGCCATTTCTGAGGACATTTTTTGGGTCGAATTCAGGCCATTTCTGAGGACATTTTTGGGTCGAATTAGGGCCATTTTTGGGTCGAATTTGGGCCATTTCTGAGGACATTTTTGGGTCGAATTCGGGCCATTTTTGAGGACATTTTTGGGTCGAATTCGGGCCATTTTGGGGACATTTTTGGGTCGAATTCAGGCCATTTCTGAGGACATTTTTGGGTCGAATTCAGGCCATTTCTGAGGACATTTTTGGGTCGAATTTGGGCCATTTCTGAGGACATTTTTGGGTCGAATTCGGGCCATTTTTGGGGACATTTTTGGGTCGAATTCGGGCCATTTTGGGGACATTTTTGGGTCGAATTCAGGCCATTTCTGAGGACATTTTTGGGGTGAATTCGGGCCATTTCTGAGGACATTTTTGGGTCGAATTCAGGCCATTTTTAGGGACATTTTGGGTCGAATTCAGGACATTTTTGGGGTGAATTCGGGCCATTTCTGGGGACATTTTTGGGTCGAATTCGGGCCATTTTTGGGTCGAATTCGGGCCATTTCTGGGGACATTTTTGGGTCGAATTCAGGCCATTTTTAGGAACATTGTGGGTCGAATTCAGGACATTTTTGGGTCGCATTCGGGCCATTTCTGAGGACATTTTTGGGTCGAATTAGGGCCATTTCTGGGGACATTTTTGGGTCGAATTAGGGCCATTTTTGGGGCCATTTTTGGGTCGAATTCGGCCCGTTTTGGGGTCCCTCACGTGCCGGGCAGGTCCCGCAGGTCGCGCAGGCGCAGAGGGGGCGGCAGCGCCTCCAGCGCCTCCCAGCGGCGAGCCCAGACAAAGGCGAGGGACAGACCCACGGCCGGGCCTCGGGACAGCAGCTGCGACACCAGGAACTGCCCTGGGGACAGCGGGGATTGTCACCGTCACCTCCCGGGGACAGCCCGGGGACAGCCCTGGGACAGCCCTGTCACCTGTTGTCACCTGCTGTCACCTCCCCCTGTGACACAGGGACAGGGACAGACCGACGGACGGAGCGCGGGACAGCAGCTGCCACACCAGGGGACAGCAGTGTCACCTCCCTGTCACCTCCCCCTGGGACACCAGGAATGGCCCTGGGGACATCGGGGACATCAGGGACAGCTCTGTCACCTCCCTGTCACCTCCCCCTGGGACGGCAGGGACTGCCCACAAGGGACAGCCCTGTCACCCCCCCCCCTGTCACCTCCCCCTGTGACACCAGGAACGGCCTTGGGGACATTGGGGACAGCTCTGTCACCTCCCCCCTGTCACCTCCCAGTGTCCCCTCCCAGTCTGTCCCAGTTTATCCCAGTTTATCCCACAATGTCCCCTCAGTGTCCCCAGGGTCACTTCCCAGTCCCTCCCAGTGTCCCCTCTCAATGTCCCCAGTGTCCCCTCCCAGTGTCCCCAGTGTCCCCTCCCAGTCTGTCCCAGTCTGTCCCAGTTTGTCCCAGTCCCTCCCAGTGTCCCCAAATATCCCCAGTGTCCCCTCCCAGTTTGTCCCAGTTTGTCCCAGTCCCTCCCAGTGTCTCCCCAGTGTCCCCTCTCAATGTCCTCAATGTCCCCTCCCAGTCTGTCCCAGTTTGTCCCAGTCTGTCCCCACAATGTCCCCTCAGTGTTCCCAGTGTCCCCTTCCAGTCCCTCCCAGTCCATCCCAGTTCCCTCCCAGTGTCCCCTCAGTGTCCCCTCCCAGTTTATCCCAGTCCCTCCCAGTGTCCCCTCCCAGTGTCCCCAGTGTCCCCTCCCAGTCTGTCCCAGTTTGTCCCAGTCCTTCCCAGTGTCCCAGTACTGAGCTCTCCGTATCCCAGTATAAACCAGTATACCCCAGTACAAACCAGTGTAAACCAGCACCTCCCAGTATAACCCAGTATGGACCAGTACCCCCAGTTTATCCCAGTACTGAGCCCTACGTGTCCCAGTGTAAACCAGTACAACCCAGTATAACCCAGCATAAACTAGTATATCCCAGTATATCCCAGTACATCCCAGTATAAACCAGCATATCCCAGTACAAACCAGTCCCTCCCAGTCCATCCCAGTATATCCCAGTATATCCCAGTTAATCCCAGTTTACCCCAGTACCGAGCTCTCTGTATCCCAGTTCCTCCCAGTCCATCCCAGTTCCTCCCAGTCCATCCCAGTTTATCCCAGTCCCTCCCAGTCCATCCCAGTCCATCCCAGTCCCTCCCAGTCCATCCCAGTTCCTCCCAGTCCATCCCAGTCCATCCCAGTTCCTCCCAGTCCATCTCAGTCCATCCCAGTTTATCCCAGTTTATCCCAGTCCCTCCCAGTCCATTCCCAGTTTATCCCAGTCCATCCCAGTATCCCCAATTTGGTTCCCAGTCCATCCCCATCCCAGTCCATCCCAGTCCCCCTTTAACCCCTCCCAGTTCCTCCCAGTATCCCCAGTTTGGTTCCCAGTCCCTCCCAGTTTATCCCAGTTTATCCCAGTACCGAGGTTTCCGTATCCCAGGATCCCAACGCGCCGAGTCCGCGGCTGCTCCTCCATGGCCTGGGGGCCAATTAACGCTAATTAACCCCAATTAACCCCAATTATCACAATTTAAACTCGAATGAGCTTAGTTAACTCTAATTAGCCCTAACTGACCCAAATTAATAAAATTTAACCCCTAATTAATCCCTAATTAACCCAAAATTAACACCATTTAACCCCTAATTAACCCAAATTAACTCTAATGAATGCTCATTAACCCAAGGGTAACCCTAATTAACATTAATTAACCCCTATTTAACCCTTAATTTACACAAATCAGCACGAATTAATCCCCAATTAGCACCGATTAACGCCAATTAATGCTAATTAACACTAATTAACCCTCAAATAACAATTAATCAATCCCTAACTAACATGAATTAACCCCTAATTAGCATAAATTAACCCCTAATTGACATTACTTAACCCCCAATTAACACTTAAATAGCTCTAATTAACACCAATTAACACTACTTAACCCACAATCAACGCTAATTAGCCCTCAAACCTCCTCTAATTAACCCCCAAATTCCTTTAATTAACCCAAACCACCCCTAATTACGCCTTAATTATCCCCAAAACCCCCCTAATTAACTCTCAACCCCCTTAATTAACCCATCAATTCCCCTAGTGAAGCCCCAAACCCCCCTAATTAAGCCCCAAACCCCACTAATTAACCCCAAACCGCCCTAATTAACCCGCACTCACTAATTAGTGGCCGCTCCCCTCCCCCTCCTGTGCCCTTTGCCCCCCCCCCCCCGTCCTCCCCCCTCCCCCCGCGGGGGCACTTCCGGGTGGGGGCGGGGCCTGAGGCCAAGGGGCGGGGCCTGGGGCCGTTTATGGGCGGGGCCTGCAGAGCAGTGGGGGCATGGACTGAGCCCATTTGTGGGCGTGGTTTGGATCCTTTGAGGGCGGGGCCTGGTTTGGGGGCGGGGCCAGGGCTATTTGGGGGCGGGGCTTGGAGCCAATTGGGGATGGGGGGGAACCCCAATTTTGGGCGATTCCATTTTTTGAGGGGGGGTGTGGCCTCTTTAGGACCCCAAATTTCGGTATGGGGAACCCCAAATTTTGGGAGGTTCCATTTTTCTTAGGGGGGATCGCACCTTTAGGACCTCAAATTTGAGGAGGGGGGTCCCCAGTTTTTGGGCGATTCCATTTTTTTGGGGGGGGGGTCCGCACCCTTGAAACCCCAAATTTTTGAGGGGTTCCCATTTTTCAGGGGTTCCATTTTGGGAGATGCCAAATTCTTGGAGGGGGTCGCACTAATGGGACTCCCAAATTTTGGGGTGGACCCCCAATTTTTTTGGGGGGGGGGGGGGTCGCGCTCTTTGGACCCTGAATTTGAAGGGTTCCCTTTTTTGGGGTGAGGGGTCCCCAATTTGTGGGGGATCGCGCCCTTGGGACCCCAAATTTTGGGGCTGGGGGGTCCCTAATTTTTGGGAGCGGTGTGGGTCGCACCCCAGGGTCCCTTTTTTGGGGAGAGGTCCCCAAATTTTGGGTGGGGGGGGTCTCATTTTTGGGGTCTACCCCTCCCCATTCCCATTTTCCCGGAGGGGGTCGCGATTCCCGCTCTCCTCGCTGTTCCCGTTGCTGTAGAAACCGCGCTGTTCCCGTTTCCATGGCAACCGCCGTTCTCTAATATTTGCCCCTCCCTCCTCTGTTCCCGTTACCATGGAAACTCCCGCGCTGATCCCACGAACGCGCCGCCTCCCCCCGCGCCGCCGTCGTCATGGCAACCGCGCTGTGTCTTCCTCCCCTCCCCCCGCGCTGTTCCCATGGCAATCGCGTTGTTCCCATGGCAACGGGAACAGCGGGGAGGGCGTACACCCCCCCCCCCGGGACCTGGGGGGTTTGGGGCATTTTTGGGGCGATTTTGGGGCATTTTTGAGGGGTTTTTAGGGGATTTTGGGGCTATTTGGTTTTTTTTTGGGGGGGTGGTGGTTTTGGGGTATTTTGGGCTGATTTTTGGGGTATTTTTGGTTGGGTTTTGGGGTATTTTTTCGATTGTTTGGGGGTTTTGGGGGGGTTTTGGGGTATTTTGGGGATTTTTGGGTGATTTGGGGATTTTTTTTTGTAATTCTGGGGTATTTGGGGGTATTTTGAGGTTTTCAGGTGTTTTTAGGATGTTTTGGGCGCTTTTATTGAGTTTTTGGGGTATTTTTAGGATATTTTTGAGCGATTTTTGGGTATTTTGAGGTTTTTTTGAGGTGGATATTGGGGAATTTTGGGTGGGTTGTGGTGGTTTTATTTTGGGGAGATTTTTGGGGTATTGTGGGGTAATTTGAGGTGGTTTTGGTGTACTTTTAATGAGGTTTTTTGGGGTAATTTTGGGATATTTTAGGTGTGGCTTTGGGGATTTTTGGGGCCTTTTGGGGTGGCTTTTTAAGGGTATTTTTCGGGTGGTTTTAGGGTATTTTTAGGGTGTTTTTGGTAAGGGTTTGGGGGGATTTTTGAGGTGCATTTTGAGGGGAATTTTGGGGTTATTTGGGGTATTTTTGGTGTAGTTTTTGGAGCAGTTTTGGGGTGTTTTTTTGTATTTTGGGGGAATTTTGGACAGATTTTTGGTGAGAGTTTTGGGGTCTTTGGGGTATTTGTGGAGGTGATTTTGGGGTGTTTTTCAAGCAGTTTTTCGATGCAATTTTGGGTGAGGTTTTGGGGTATTTTGGGATGGTTTTAGGGTATTTTTGAGGCGTTTGGGGGTATTTTTAGAAGTGGGTTTGACGTATTTTTGAAGCAGTTTTTTGATGTCATTTTGGGTGAGGTTTGGGGTGTTTTTGGGGTAATTTTGGGGTGTTTGGGGGTGTTCTGGGGTATTTTTGGGGTGGTTTTGAGGCATTTCTGGAGTGTTCTCAATCACAGCAAGGGGTGTCCTGGTCCAGGGTCATTCACATCCCAAACCCACCAAAACCACCCCCAAACCCACCCAAAATTCACCCCAGAACCACCCCAAAATCACCCAAAAATCACCCCCAAAATCACTCCCAAAACCACCCCAAAATCACCCCAAAAATCACCCTAAAAATCACCCAAAACCCACCCCAACCTCTCTGATCCCCCCACCCCAAATCAGGCCTGGTACCACCCTAATCCTGCGTCTGAAATGTTCCAAAATCACCCAAAATCCCTAAAACCCACCCCAAACCACCCTAAACCCATCCTAAACCACCCAAAACCTCCCAAACCCATCCCAAACCACCCCAAAGCCCCTAAACCCAGCCCAAAAGCCCCTAAACCCATCCCAAACCTACCGAACCAACCCCAAATCCCCTAAACCCAACTGAAGCCACCCCAAACCCATCTTAACCCACCCTACACCTCCCAAACCAACCCCAAATCCCCTAAAACCATCCCAAAACCACCCCAAGCCCTGCTCAAACCCACTAAACCCCCCTCAAACCCACCCCAAACCCTTCCTAACCCACCCCAAACCCCTCCTAAACCTCCCAAAACCTCCCAAACCCTTCCTAACCCGGTCTAAACCCATCCTAAACCTCCCAAACCCAGCCCAAACCCACCCTAAACCCAACCTAACCCACCCTAAACCACCCCAAATGCATCCTACACCTCCCAACCCCACCCCAAACCCATCCTAAATCTCCCAAAACCTCCCAAACCTTTCTTAACCCAGCCCAAACCCATCCTAACCCAGTCTAAACCCATCCTAACCCACCCCAAACCCCCTCCCAAACCCACCCCGAAACCCCTAAACCCACCCTAAATCCCTTCAAACCCACCCCAAGCCCACCCAAACCCACCCCAAAACCCCTTTAAACCCATCCTAAACCTCCCAAACCCATCCTGAGCCGTTCATAACCACCCTAAACCAAGCCCAAACCCAACCTAAACCTTCCAAAAACCCATCCTAACCCACCCCAAACCCTCTAAACCCACCCCAAAACCCCTCAAACCCACCCCAAGCCCACCCTAAACCCAGCCCAAATCCCTTCAAACCCACCCCAAACCCATCCTAAATCTCCCTAAACCCATCCTAACCCGGTCTAAACCCATCCTAACCCACCCCAAGCCCCCTCCCAAATCCACCCCAAACCCCCTCCCAAATCCACCCCAAAACCCCCTAAACCCACCCCAAAAACCACCCTAAACCCATCCTAAATCCCTTCAAACCCACCCCAACCCACCCCAAAACCCCTCAAACCCACCCCAAAACCCCTTTAAACCCATCCTAAACCTCCCAAACCCATCCTGAGCCGTTCATAACCACCCTAAACCAAGCCCAAACCCAACCTAAACCTTCCAAAACCCATCCTAACCCACCCCAAACCCCTTCCCAAGCCCCCTCCCAAACCCACCCCAAACCCACCCCATACCCACCCCAAAACCCCCTAAACCCACCCCAAAACCTACCCTAAACCCATCCTAAATCCCCCTAAACCCACCCCAAATCCCTTCAAACCCACCCTAAACCCATCCTAACCCACCCCAAAACCCCCTAAACCCACCCTAAACCCACCCCAAATCCCTTCAAACCCAGCCCAAACCCACCCAAACCCACCCCAAACCCCCCCGAAACCCCTCAAACCCACCCCAAGCCCACCCTAAACCTCCCAAAACCTCCCAAAACCCCTCCCAAACCCACCCGAAACCCCCCTAAACCCCTCAAACCCACCCCAAACCCACCCCAAACCCACCTCAAACCCACCCCAAAACCCACCCCAAATCCCTTCAAACCCACCCCAAACCCATCCCAAACCCACCCCAAAACCCCTCAAACCCACCCTAAATCCACCCCAAAACCCCCTAAACCCACCCCAAACCCCACCCTAAACCCATCCTAAATCCCTTCAAACCCACCCCAAGCCCACCCAAACCCACCCCAAATCCCCTCAAACCCCCTCAAACCCACCCTAAACCCATCCCAAACCCCTTCCCAAACCCCCTCCCAAACCCACCCCAAAACCCCTCAAACCCACCCTAAAACCCCTCAAACCCCCTCAAACCCATCCCAAAACCCCCTAAACCCACCCCAAATCCCTTCAAACCCACCCCAAACCCACCCTAACCCACCCCAAACCCCCTTCAAACCCACCCTAAACCCACCCCAAAACCCCTCAAACCCACCCTAAACCCACCCCAAAACCCCCTAAACCCACCCCAAAACCCACCCTAACCCATCCTAAATCCCTTCAAACCCACCCCAAGCCCACCCAAACCCACCCCAAAACCCCTCAAACCCATCCCAAACCCACCCCAAAACCCCTCAAACCCCCTCAAACCCATCCCAAAACCCCCTAAACCCACCCCAAATCCCTTCAAACCCACCCCAGGCCCAGCCTAAGCCCTAAGCCCGGCCCAGGCCCGGCTTTAGCCCCTCCCTCCCTCCCGGTGCCCGGCGCCGTTGGAAACACGCGCGGGGTTTTTATTAAAGTAGGAAATTTTCGCTTCTTTTCGGCCGCGGCGAATTAAAAAATTCCCCCCCAGGCCCCTCCCCCACCCCGGCCCCACCCCCACCCCGACCCCTCCCCTCTTCCCCCCCCCCCTTTTCCTTTTTCACTTCCGGTCCCCCTCCCCCACCCCCATTTATTTTGGGGTGCCCCCCCCCCGTTTTTTTGGGGGTGAAATTTGGGGGTTTCGGGGGCCAATTTTGGGATTTTTGGGGCCAATTTTGGGATTTTTGGGGCCAATTTTTGGAGGCTTTGGGGTCCAAATTTGGGGCTGGGGGCGTTTTTCGAATTGGGGGGGGGGGAGGGGATTTGGGGGGTCCCCACCCCCCCAATTTTTTTTTTTTGGGGGGGGTTTCCCTCATTTTAGGGGTGTCCCCCCCATTTTTCCTCCATTTTGGGCGCATCCAAACCTTAATTTTAGGGGGGGGGTCCCAAACCCCCAATTTTTGGGGGGGGGTCCCATCTTATTTTTAGGGGGGGGGTCCCCACATCCCCCCCCCTATTTTTGGGGGGGTTTCAACACCGAGTCCGCAGAGGGGGGGGGGGTCCCGAACCCCAAATTTTTGGGGGGGGCGGGGTCAGCTCCAAGTCCGTGGTTTTTGGGGGGGGGGTCGCACCTCCCCCCCCCCCCATTTTTGGGGGGCTCCTCTTCAGTTCCGCAGGTGGGGGGGGGTCTCGCACCCCAAATGTTTTTTTTGGGGGGGGGTTCCAGCTCCAGGTCCGTGGTTTTGGGGGGTCCAACCCCCATTTTTGGGGGGTTCCCCCCCCCCCCATTTTTAGGGGTCTTCATCTCCAAGTCCAAAGTTCGAGATTTGGGATTTTGGGGGGGGGGGGGTCCCCCATATTTTTTGGGGGGGGTCTCTACCCCATTTTTGGGGTTTTCCATCTCATCCAACACCGATTTAGGGTGGGGGGGTCCCCAAGTTTTTTGGGGTTTTCCTTCACTTCCGCAGGTCCGGGGGGGGTCCCTTAAATATTTGGGGGTTCCTCTAAATTTTTGGGGGGGTTCCACCACATTTTTAAGGGTTCCTCCATAATTTTGGGGGGTTTTTCCCATTTTTGGGGGGTTTTTCCCCCCATTTTTTCAGGGTTTCCTTCACAATTTTGGGGGTTTTTTCCCCCATTTTTTCAGGGTTTCCTTCACATTTTTGGGAGTTTTTTTCCCCCATTTTTTTAGGGTTTCCTTCACATTTTGGGGGATTTTTCTCCACATTTTTTGGGGGTTTCACCAAAATTTTGGGGGATTTTTCTCCACATTTTTTGGCCTTTCCATCACAATTTTTGGGGGATTCTTCTCCGCAACTTTGGGGTTTCCCTCACAATTTTTGGGGATTTTTCTCCCATTTTTTTTGTGTTTTACCCCCACATTTTTCAGGATCTTCCCCCCAATTTTTGGGGGTTTTCTCCCAATTTTTTAGGAGTTTCTTCCACATTTTCTGGAGATTTTTCCTTGATCATTTTTAGGATTTTCCTCCCCATTTTTTAGGAGTTTCTCCCATATTTTTACGAGTTTCTCCCACCAATTTTTTTAGTTTTTTCCCCACATTTTCTGAGGATTTTCCTCCTCATTTTTTAGGATCTTCCCCCCATTTTTTCCCAGTCTCCCCCCTCCTTTTTTTTTTTAAGAATTTCCCCCATTTTTAGGAGTCTCCCCCACATTTTTGGGGGATTTTTCTCCCCCTTTTTAGGAGTCTCCCCCAAATTTTTTCACCTTTTTTTTCCCCACATCTTTTCAAGTCTCCCCCACTTTTTTCCGCCATCTCCCCCAATTTTTTTTTTTGAGTTTCCCCTCACATTTTTTGGGTTTTTTTCCCACATTTTTAGGGGTTTTTTCCCCCTCCTTTCCAGGAGTTTTCCCCACAATTTTTAGGAATTTCCCCCAGATTTTTGAGGGATTTCCCCCCATTTTCTCACCACCTCCCCCACATTTTTTGGGACATTTCCCCCCACTTTTTAAAAAAGAATTTTCCAGAAGTCTCTCCCCAATTCCTCCAGAGTCTCTCCCCCATTTTTTAGGGGTTTCCCCCCACATTTTTGGGGTTTTTTTCCCCCTTTTATCCACACATTTTTTTAGGACTTCCCACCCCATTTTTGGCGATTTTCCCCCACATTTTTTAGGAGTCTCCCCCAATTTTTTTTGTCAGAGTCTCCCCCAATTTTTCGGAGTTTCCCCCACATTTTTTCCGCTGTCTCCCCCTCACTTTTTTGGGGGTTTCCCCCCACATTTTTGGGGTTTCCCCCTTCCTTTCCAGCAGTTTTTCAGCACATTTTTTAGGATTTCCCCCACCCCGCTTTTTTGGGGTTTTTTTCCCCTTTTTTCCCACACATTTTTAGGAGTTTTCCCCCCAATATTTTTGGGTTTTTTCCCCTTTTTCCCACACATTTTTAGGAGTTTCCCCCAATATTTTTGGGGTTTCCCCCCCTCCTTCCCGCCACTTTTTCCACACATTTTTTAAGACTTTCCCCCACATTTTTGGGGTTCTTTCCCCCCATTTCCTCACCACCTCCCCCATTCCTCCACCTCCATCCCCCCAAAGTCTCCCCCACTTTTTTTTTTCATTTTTTTTCCCCTTTTCTCCCCCCAAAATTTTTTGTTTGTTTTTTTTTCCCCGGCTGGATTTTTTTTCGGGGGGGGGGGGGGGAGTTTGGGGGTAGGTCAAGGGTTGCTTGCGGGGGGGGGGGGGGGTGGGTGGGGTTCATTCCAAACCCCTCCCCCAAAAAATCTCAGATCTGCGTCTCCTGCACGTTCTCCTTGGAGGGGCTCTTGAAGAGCAGCGGCTCGTGCACCGAGTTGAGCAGCGGCGTCTTCCCGCAGCCCAGCGCCGCCGCCGGGCCCCCGTAGTGGGCGGCCAACGCCGCGTACCTGTCCAGGTGCTCCCTCTCCAACGCCGGCAACGCCAGCCGGTTGTCCCCACCCGTCCCGGCGCCGCCGCCGCCGGGGCCGCCGCCGCCTCCGCCGCCGCCGGCGGGACCTCCGGCCAGCTCGTCCTCGACGTTGACGATCTCCACGGCGCGCGCGGGGCCGCCGCGGTGCTTGTGGCGCTGGTGCTGCTTGCGGAGCTTGTAGAAGGCCACCAGCATGACGGCGGCCATGAAGGTGATGGCCACGAAGCAACCGATGATGATCTTGGTGGTCTTCAAGACGTCGTCCAAATCTTGGAGACCTCCCCCCGGCCGCCGCGCCGGCCGCCGCCGCCGTGATGGGCACGGTGAAGGGTTTGCCGGTGGCGCGCGTGGCCGGGGCGGCCGTGGAGGCGCCGGCCGGTTCCCAACCGGCCGCCGTGGGCGCCGCGGGGGTTTGGGGGGCTTGGTCGTCGCCGCCGGCTCCCTCGGTGGTCTCCACGGTGACCGTGGTGAAGTAGGTGTAACCGGTGGCCGCCGCGGCGGCCGCGGCGGCCGCGGCGGCGTCGGCGGCCGAGACGTTGAGCGTGGCGGTGGCCGTGGTGTTGCCGGCGGCGTTGGTGACCATGCAGGTGTACTGGCCGGTGTCCTGCACGGTGACGTTGGTGAAGTTGAGCGTCCCGTCGTGCAGCACCGAGATCCGCACGCGGTACGAGCCGTGCGTCATCAGCGTCCCGTTGGGCGTCAGCCAGTTGACCGAGGTCATGGCCGTGCCCGTGCGGCACTTGAGCTCGGCCGCCATGCCCTCGGTGACGTTGAGGTCGGCCGGCGGCTCCACGATGACCGGCGCGTAGCAGGTGAAGTGGCCGGGGCTCCAGCTCGCCCAGGTAGCGGCCGCGCAGCGCCGGCGGCGCGTGGCAGCGGGCGCAGCAGCTGGTGTTGCTGGGCACGGTCTCGCGCAGCCACCAGCTGAGCCACAGCACGTCGCAGTCGCAGCGCCAGGGGTTGTGGTGCAGGTGCACGCGCTCCAGCCGGTGCAGCGGCGCGAAGAGGTCGTGGGGCAGCGAGGCCAGGTCGTTGTGAGCCAGGTTCAACTCCTCCAGGGCCTTCAGGTCGTCGAAGGCGTTGCGCTCCACCGCCGCCACCCGCGCGTGCATCAGCCACAGCTTCCTCAGGCTGCCCAAGCCTTGGAAGGAGCCCGGCCTCACCCGGCCAAGGCGATTCCCCGACAGCTCCAGCTCCTCCAGCCTCACCAGCGCCGTCAGGTTGGGGATCTCCTTGAGGTTGCACATGCCTGTAGGGGGGGGACAGGATGGGTAAATGAAGGTGGTACAGGATGGAATCTCATCCCCTAAAGATAATCCTTGCACCAGAATGATAACGGAACTCTTGATAAATATGGTAACCAATGGTGACCCCCGACGTGATTCGGAGAAAAAGGATTCGGGACCAAACTCTATTGACCCGTGATTTGGGATGACCTGTGGATTTGGACTAAATTATTTTACCCTGTGGATTTGGGACGACCCCGTGGATTTGGGATGAAACTATTTTGCCCCATGGATTCGGGGAAACCAGTCTTGACCACATAACCCCGTGGATTTGGGGAAACTGGATTCGAGTACCAAAATATTGGCAAAACATCTCAACCACAGCTACCGGCGTTTGTTAAAATCAGTGTAAAAGACCTCAAAGATCAGGGCTTTGGAAACTGGGGCAGCTCTGGCCACACGAAATCCTTGCACTATCATGAGAACAGAACTCTTGATATAGAAGACAATGAATGGTGACCCCGACGTGATTCGGGAGAAAAAGGATTTGGAACTAAATTCAATTGCCCCGTGGATTTGGGACTAAACTATTTTACCCCATGGATTTGAGGAAATCAGATTTGACCATATAACCCCATGGATTCGGGATGACCCATGGATTTGGGACTAAACTATTTTACCCCATGGATTTGGGGAAACAGGATTTGAGTACCAAACTATTGGCAAAACATCTCAATCGCAGCTATCGGCGTTTGTTAAATATGAGTATACAAGACCTCAAAGATCAGGGCTTTGTAAACTGGGGAAAGCTCTGGCCACACGAAATCCTTGCACTATCATAACAGAATTCTTGATACAGAAGAGAACGAATGGTGACCCCAACGCGATTTGGGAGAAAAAGGATTCGGGACTAAACTCTATTGACCCGTGGATTCGGGACTAAAACTATTTTACCCCGTGAATTCGAGGAAATCAGATTTGACCATATAACCCCGTGGATTTGGGAAACAGGATTTGAGTACCAAACTATTGGCAAAACATCTCAACCACAGCTATCGGTGTTTGTTAAAATCAGTGTAAAAGACCTCAAAGATCAGGGCTTTGGAAACTGGGGCAGCTCTGGCCACACAAAATCCTTGCACTATCATGAGAACAGAACTCTTGATATAGAAGACAATGAATGGTGACCCCGACGTGATTCGGGAGAAAAAGGATTCAGGACTAAACTCAATTGCCCCGTGGATTTGGGATGACCCATGGATTTGGGACTAAACTCGATTGACCCGTGGATTTGGGACTGAACTATTTTACCCCGTGAATTCGAGGAAATCAGATTTGACCATATAACCCCATGGATTCGGGGAAACCGGATTTGAGTACCAAACTACTGGCAAAACATCTCAATCACAGCTACCGGCGTTTGTTAAAATCAGTGTAAAAGACCTCAAAGATCAGGGCTTTGTAAACTGGGAAAAGCTCTGGCCACACAAAATCCTTGCACTATCACACTAACAGAACTCTCGACACAGAAGACAACACGTGCCCAGGTTGAGGTAGCGCAGGTTGACCAAGCCCTCGAAGGCGGCCTCGGAGATGTACTCGAGGCGCTTGAGCTCGCCCAGGTCGAGGCGGCGCAGCGAGGGCACCGCGGTTGAAGGCGTAGCTGGGGATGCTCTCGATGGGGTTGTTCCTCAGCCAGAGCTCGCGGAGCTTGGACAGGTACTCGAAGGCCTGCGTGGGCACCGTGGTCAGGCGGTTGTCGAAGAGCTCCAGCGTGTTGAGGTTGGGCAGCCCGTTGAAGGCGCCCACCTCCACCTTGCGCACCAGGTTGCGGCTGAGCTGGAGGATCTCCAGGTGGCGAAGGTGCTTGAAGGTGTCGGTGCGGATCACCTGAGGAGGGGGGCAGGTAATTAGTTGGGTTGGTAATTGGGTTGGTTGGTTTGGTAATTTTAATTGAGGAGAACCAAATGTTGGTTGGGTTGGTAATTGTAATTAAGAGGAACCACCAAATGTTGGTTGGTTTGGTAATTGTAATTAAGGAGAACCAAAGGTTGGTTGGATTTGTAATTACAATTAAGAAGAACGAAAGATTGGTTGGTTTGGTAATTGTAATTAAGAGGAACTACCAAAGGTTGTTGGTTTGGTAATTGTAATTAGGGAGAAGCAGCGAGGATTGGCTCGTTTCGAAATTTTAATTAAGGAGAACCAAATGTTGGTTGGGTTGGTAATTGTAATTAAGGAGAAGCAGCAAAGATTGGTTGGGTTGGTAATTGTAATTAAGGAGAACCAAATGTTGGTTGGGTTGGTAATTGTAATTAAGAGGAACCACCAAAGGCTGGTTGGTTTGGTAACTGTAATTAGGGAGAAGCAGCGAGGATTGGCTCATTTCGAAATTTTAATTAAGGAGAACCAAATGTTGGTTGGGTTGGTAATTGTAATTAAGGAGAAGCAGCAAAGATTGGTTGGGTTGGTAATTGTAATTAAGGAGAACCAAATGTTTGGTTGGTTTGGTAATTGTAATTAAGAGGAACCACCAAATGTTGGTTGATTTGGTAATTGTAATTAAGGAGAAGCACCAAAGGTTGGTTGGTTTGGTAATTGTAATTAGGGAGAAGCAGCGAGGATTGGCTCGTTTCAAAATTTTAATTAAGGAGAACTGAAGATTGGTTGGTTTGGTAATTGTAATTAAGGAGAAACACCAAAGGTTGGTTGGATTTGTAATTATAATTAAGAAGAATGAAAGATTGGTTGGTTTGGTAATTGTAATTAAGAGGAACCACCAAAGATTGGTTGGTTTGGTAATTGTAATTAGGGAGAAGCACCAAAGGTTGGTTGGATTTGTAACTATAATTAAGAAGAACGAAAAATTGGTTTGTTTCGAAATTTTAATTAAGGAGAAGCACCAAAGGTTGGTTGGATTTGTAATTATAATTAAGAAGAACGAAAGATTGGTTGGTTTGGTAATTGTAATTAAGAGGAGCCACCAAAGATTGGTTGGTTTGGTAATTGTAATTAGGGAGAAGCAGTGAGGATTGGCTCCTTTGGTAATTTTAATTAAGGAGAACCAAAGTTTGGTTCCTTTTGTAATTCATTAATTAAGGAGAAGCACCAAAGATTGGTTGCTTTGGTAATTCTAATTAAGGAGAAGTGGTTTTGCTTGTGGAGAAGTTTCCATAATGTTAATAATAAAAATAAAAATAAATTAATAGTAAATAAAAACCTTAGCATGAATTTTAATACTCTAGCATGGATTTTAATACTCTCGTACAGACTTAAGCACAGACTTAAATACTTTACCACATATTTAATACTTTAGCATGGACTTTAATTCTTTTAGCCCAGAGTTTAGCACAGCCTTTGATACTTTAGTGTGCACTTTAATGCTTTAGCACGGATTTTAATATTTTCGCGCAGACTTTAATACTTTAGTGCAGGGTTTAATACTCTAGCATGGACTTAAATATTCTAGCACGGATTTTAATACTTCAGCACAGACTTTAATACTTCAGCACAGATTTTAATACCTTAGCATGGACTTTGTTATTGCAGCACAGACTTCAGCATGGACTTTAACACTTTAGGACAGACTTTAATACCTAAGCACAGATTTTAGCACAGACTTTGATACTTTAGCGTGGACTTTGATACTTTAGCATGGACTTTGATACTTTATGACTTCAATATTTTAGCCCAGAGTTTAGCACAGACTTTATTACTCTAACACCGACTTTGGGACAGACTTTGATACTTTAATGTGGACTTTAATGCTTTAGCACGGATTTTAATATTTTTGCATGGACTTTAATACTTTAGCGCAGGCTTTAATACTCTAGCATGGACTTAAATACTCTAGCACGGATTTTAATGCTTCAGCACAGACTTTAATACCTTGGCATGGACTTTGTTATTGCAGCACGGACTTTAATACTTTAGGACTGACTTTAATACCTAAGCACAGATTTTAGCACAGACTTTGATACTTTAGCGTGGACTTTGATACTTTAGCATGGACTTTGATTCTTTATATTCTATATATATAGATTTTTATATTCTATATATTCTTTATATTCTATATATATACTTCAATATTTTAGCCCAGAGTTTAGCACAGACTTTATTACTCTAACACCCGGCTTTGGGACAGACTTTGATACTTTAATGTGGACTTTAATGCTTTAGCAGGGATTTTAATATTTTCACATGGACTTTAATACTTTAGCACAGACTTTAGCGTAGACTTTGATACTTTAGCATGAACCTTAATACTCCAGCACAGACTTTATTACTTTAGCCCAGACTTTAGTGCAGACTTTAATACCCTAGCATGGACTTTACCACTCTAGCATGGATTTTAGGACAGACTTGAACACTTCAGCACGGACTCGAATACTTGAGCAGGGACTTTAAAACTTTCACACAGACTTAAGCACGCATTTAATACTTTAGCACAGACTTTAGTATTTTAGTACAGAGTTTAGCACGGACTTGAATACTTCAGCACGGAGTTTAATACTTTAACGTGGACTTAAATACTTTAGCACAGACTTTAGCACAAGCTTTAATACTTTAGCACAGAGTTTTAATACTTTAGCACGGGCTTTAATATTTTAGTACAGAGTTTAGCACAGACTTTAATATCTTAGCATGGACTTTATTACTCTAGCATGGACTTTAGGATGGACTTGAACACTTCAGCACGGACTCAGATACTTTAGCAGGGACTTCAGTACTCTAGCGTGGACTTAGGCACAGACTTCAATACTTGAGCACGGATTTAAGACTTGAGCAGGAACTTTAATACTTTAGCACAGACTTTAGCACGGACTTTGATACTTCAGCATGGACTTTAATACTTTAGCACGGACCTTAATACTTCAGTGCGGGCTTTAATACTTTAGCACAGACTTTAGCACAGGTTTTAATACTTTAGGCCAGTTTTTAATTAATAATTTAGCACAAACTAATACTTTAGCATGGACATTAATATTTTAGCAGAGAGTTTAATTCTTCAGCATGGACTTTAATACTTTAGCACAGACTTTGATACTTTAGCATGGATTAAATACTTTAGGACAGACTTTAGCACAGACTTTGATACTTTAGCATGGAATTTAATACTTTAGCAAGAATTTAATACTTTAGGACAGACTTTAGCATGGACTTTAATACTTTGGCATGGACTTTAGGTCATACTTTAATTAATACCTACGCACAGACTTAAATACTTGAGCGCAGATTTAATACCTTAGCATGGACTTTGATACTGTAACACAGACTTTAGCACAGACTTTGATACTTTAGGACAAATTTTAATACTTTAGGAGAAATTTTAATACTTTAGCATGAACTTTAGCATGGTCTTTAATACTTTAGCATGGTCTTTAATACTTTAGCATGGTCTTTAATACTTTAGCACAGAGTTTAGCACGAACTTTAATATCTTCGCATGGACTTTAATACTCTAGCATGGACTTTAGGATGGACTTGAATGCTTCAGCATGGACTTAAACACTGACTTGAACACTTTAGCACAGGCTTTAATACTTTAGCACAGACTTTGATACTTTAGTATGGAATTTAATACTTTAGGACAGACTTTAGTATGGACTTTAATACTTTGGCACGGACTTTAGGTCAGACTTTAATTAATACCTTTGCACAGACTTAAATACTTGAGCGCAGATTTAATACCTTAGCATGGACTTTGATATTGCAACACAGACTTTAGGACTTTGATACTTTAGGACAGACTTTGATACTTTAGCATGAACTTTAGCATGGGATTTAATACTTTAGCACAGATTTAATACTTTAATTTGGACTTTAATAATTTAGCACAGAGTTTAGCACCGCATTTAATATTTTAGGACAGACCTTAGTACTTCAGCATGGTCTTTAATACTTTAGCACAGACTTTGATACTTTAGCATGGACCTTAACAGTTTAGTGTGAATTTTAATACTTTAGTATGGATTTTAATACCTTAGCACAGACTTTAGCACAAACTTTAATACTTTAGGATGGACATTTAATACTTTAGCTCAGACTTTAATACTTTAGAATGGACTTTAGCGAGGGCTTTAATACTTAGCATGGACTTGAATTAAAAATACTGAAATATATAAATATTCTTTTCCAAATACTAAAGTACAAAAGTACTAAAATATTAAAATACTAAAGTACTAAAATATTAAATTACTAAAAAGACAAGAAAATTCAAATCCTAAAATGCTAAATCACACAAATATTAAAATACTAAAAGACTAAAATGAATGTTAAAATACTAAAATATGAAAATGCTACAAAAACAGAAATACAAGAAAATTAAAATACAAAAATACAAGAAAATTAAAATACAGAAATACAAAAATATTAAGATATTAAAAATAGGAAAAATATTTAAAATACTAAATTACTCAAACACTAAAAGACGAAATAACATAAATATTAAAACATTAACATACAAAAAATACAAGAAAATTAAACCACAACAATACAAAAATATTAAAAAGAGTAAAAGCAGTAAAAATATTAAAACAATAAATCACACAAATATTAAAAGACGAAAGTACTAAATATTAAATTACACAAATATTAAATTACACAAATACTGAAATTAATACAAAAATAGTAAAATTCTAAAACACACAAATACCAAAAATACAAGAAAATTAAAACACTGAAATGCAAAGAGATTGAAATATTAAAAATAACAAAACACTAAATTACAGAAATATTAAATTACTGAAATATTAAACCACAAAAGTATTAAACTATTTCAAATAATAAAAATATTTTAAACTAATAAAAATTTAAATATGTTTTAGACACACAAAAATATTAAAATGCTAAAAATACAAAAATTTTGAAAATATTTAAAATATTAAATTAGTTTTAAAATTACAACTATCATCTAGAATTTAAAATATTTAAAAATTGAAAAATTCAAATACTAAAATAGATTTATATCAAAATAAAACATTAAAATATTGAAAATATTTCAAATAACAAAATATTTTAAAAAATCAAAACATTAGAAAATATCAAAATTTTTTCAAATACAGAAATACAAAAATAGGGGAAATATTAAAAAAATTAAAATTTTAAAATATTAAAAATATTAGAATTTTTCAAATACAAAAATATTAAAAATCGTAAGAATGTTTTAAATGCAAAAATTGTGGAAATATGAAAACATTAAGAATACTTGAAATAATTGAATATGTAAAATATTTTAAAAATTAATATATATATATAAATTATTAAAACACTAAAAATATTAGGATATTTTTGGAAATTAACCCTTTCCCTGCCATGTCCCAACAATATTCAAAATATTCAAAATATTCAAAATATTTTTAAATTAACCCTTTCTGCCCCAGTATCTCCCAAGGAATTCTCCCTAAAAACATTTTAAAAAATCAAAATATTTTTAAAAATCCCAACTATTTCCACCAGGCATTAACCCTTTCCCACCTGGATGTGGTTCTCCTGCAGGTTCAGGTAGCGCGTGTTGACCGAGATGCTCTGGGGCACCTCCAGCAGCTCACGCATTTAAATTGTTTAAATATTTAAATAAGAAATTCTAATTAATTTTTTTTAATTCGTTAGGAAAAAAAAAAAAGTTAAAAATCAAAATAGTAAAATATATTCCTATTCAAATACGAAAATAAAAACGTGAAAGTATTGAAAATGTTGAAAAGATCAAAACATTAAAAATGTCATATTAGAAGTGTTGTTTTTTTTTTAATAGAGAAATAGAGAAATATTTAAAATATGAAAAAATTAAAAAAAATTTGAAAAAGACAAAGATATTAAAAATATTAAAAAATTTTAAAATAATTAATAATAGTAGGAGCTTTTTAGACATTAACCCTTTCCCTGCCATGTCCCAAGAATATCGAAAATATTCCAAATATTCCAAATATTTTTAAAATTAACTCTTTCCCCCCCAGTTTGCCCCAGTGACCTTGATCTAAAATTCTTCAAAATATTCCAAATATTCTTAAATTAACCCTTTAGTATCTCCCAAGGAATTCTCCCTAAAAACATTTTTTTAATGAAAATATTTAAAAAAATTCCAAACATTTTCAGAGGAATTAACCCTTTCCCACCTGGATGTGGTTCTCCTGTAGCTTCAGGTAATGAATTTAACCCTTTCCCCCCCAGTTTGCCCAGTGACCTTGATCTAAAAATATTCCAAATATTCTTAAATTAACCCTTTCCCCCCCAGTAGCGCCACAAAATCTTCAAAA